>NC_133150.1:9663056-9895556 GCF_048418815.1 Hemitrygon akajei | reverse complement strand
TCAGACTTCTGATTGGTTGTAATAAGTACATGCAAATATATGCATAAGAGGGTTACAAAAAGTAATGATCTATTCCTTTGGATTTTGGATAATCAATATACATTTCAGCATTTAGCATATTGAGAAACAAACACTAAACTAGTAAACATGAAAGAAAATGTTGGTTATCAGACTTTCAAAAATAGATTGTAAGGATGTAATCCTTTTATTTATTGAGAGACAGCACGGAACAGACTGCCCAGCAACCCCAGATTTAACCCTAGCCTAATCACAGGACAATTTACAATGACCGATTAACCTACTAACAGGTACATCTTTGGACGGTGGGGGAAACCGGAGCACCGGAAGAAAACCAACATGTTCCGTGGGGAGGGCATATAGGCTCCTTACAGATGATGTCAGAACTGAACTCCGAACTGTAGCTCCCCAAGCTGAGGCCGTGTTCCACTAACCACCAGTATTTCAAACATATATCAAACATTTCTTCATGCACATTCTAAATCATATCCTGTAGTATCTCAGAAGAACTAAGCTAAGCATCGTTGTATGCACAATAGATCAATACAAGAAGAGATTCCTTTAGCTGCACATTAGTCAGTTTTATAACATAACCCCCATGTTTTTTCTGATATCTGTTACAGGTTTGCTGCAGAAATACATTATTATCCAAATATGAGGAACATATCACTTGGAATTCCTCAAATTAAACATATGATGTTAATTTCTTATAATTATAAAAGTTTGTATTTTAAGAATTAGAACAACCCACAGAACAAAGCCATCTGTTTTGTAACTGATAATAAATCACAAGTTTTGTTTCATTCTCCTTGTAACGTTCTCGCTCAGGTGTGACGTAACGCTGAGGTAAACGTCGAGATAAACCAGAGTCAATGCAAACAAGGTCGCAGTAAGATTAACCATTTACTGTTCACTCTTCACATTAACATATGGTGAAAACTGTTGATAAAACAATACAAGATTGGTACAGTGTTTGTTTCCTTCTAAATATCACATTTACATTGTGAATACTTGCAAAGGTAAAACTACAATAACTACATTACATTAAAGTGCAGCATACAGTCAGAATCTAGCTGCTCCATTGACTGCTTTAGATACACTTCAATACAAACTATCCCGACTCTTTAACTGACGAAAACATAAACCTTACCAACCGTTGTTACTTTTAACAGAATCGGCGTTAACATTTTAACTCAACATATCGATTATCTAATGATTTACAGCGTTGCTTTCACTGTGTCTTTGGTGCATAGAGAAAACCTAGCCGGCACTATGGTGGCACATGTGAGTGACCCCTACCCTTGCGTATATCTCAAACCGGTATTTTCCCACAAGACGCGGCGAACCCGGATGTGACGTCATCGCAGCCGCGATGTATTACAGACGAATAAATTGATTTAAACAATCCTAACTTTAACTAGAAAAATGCTAACAAATTACTAAGTGAAAATATTATAAACTAAATAACTGCCATAAAGGCAGCACACTCCTAAAACAAAATAGTGCTTACCGGCCTTTGTAAATCACCTCCTTATTCACATATCTCCTGACATTCTTGCGAAGAAAAAGAATCTTTACTCAGTCTTGCTGGTCAGTTGACTAAGTCTGACTTTCACTGAGTTCAGCCATTTGCAAGTAAATTTGCAAGTGTTACGAATGTGCCACAACTCTGAGGGGCCGGAGGGTACAAAGTCGCCCCCTCCTTTTTGAGAATCGCAAGATCGCTATTAATTCGGGTCTGGGACCCAGGAAATGAGAGAGAGACGTCCAGAATACACAGGGTTGGAATGTGTCCTGGCCTCAGTGAAAACAAAACCCCTGATAATGGCTATTGTCTCTTGGAGATGGAATTGTGAATTGAGTACTGTACTATTCATTGAAGCCCCTCAGGGGATGACCAGAGTGGGCTGGTTGAGGGATTGCATCATCCCAACCTGATTGACATCTGAGACCCTGTGAGTAAGGATAAAAGAGGGTCTGGGGAACAACCCCTTTAGACGCACCAGGAGAAATGCTAGAAATCCCGTGACAGCGTTTAATAGCGACAGCTGGTGGGGGGGGCTCGTGTGCGTCCTTTCCC
Organism: Hemitrygon akajei; assembly: GCF_048418815.1. Classification (NCBI taxonomy): domain Eukaryota; kingdom Metazoa; phylum Chordata; class Chondrichthyes; order Myliobatiformes; family Dasyatidae; genus Hemitrygon; species Hemitrygon akajei. The sequence continues at coordinate 9,893,458 of NC_133150.1, read as the reverse complement.
TTTTCCTGGGATTGGCGGCCTCACCACGGAAGAACGGCTTTTGCTAAAGGAGAGGCCACAAGTGAACGGCCACACCAACGGGACTCCCGAAGGATCGAAACCATAAAGGTTGGAAAACCCGCAGCAGTAACTGTTCCCATTCTATTCCTATCTCTCTCTCTCTCCAACAAAGTGCAACACAGTGACAACCAAAAGGCTGCAGCCTGAATGAACTGAGTGACTTTTATATTTCCATCGGACAATACATTATCCCCTAGACAACGATAGAGCTATTTCTTATTGATTATTATTATACCCGCACTTTTAGATTTAGTATTGACAACGTATATTATCTGTATATTTGCATTGATATTATTTTTGTGTATTTTTACTAATAAATACTGTTAAAAATAGTATCATCAGACTTCAACAGACCTCTCTATCTTTGCTGGTAAGTGACCCAGTTACGGGGTTCGTAACAAAGTGGGGATCTCATCTCGTGATTTGATACCAAATTGGAGGGCCAGTGAATCGGGCTTGTAAGTCCAAACTTGGATCTGGTTGCGCAGGTAACCAGACGGGAAACCAGCAAAGATGGACGTGGATGAATTTATAGAAAACCCGACTCTGGAGGCACTAGAGGCGGCCACAAAGTCGGACTTGATAAATATTGCGAATGGACTAAACCTTGCAGAGGTGAGGTTGTCAATGAAAAAGCAGGAGGTGTGGAGGGCCATAACTCAGTATTATATTGTGAAGAATGTGTTTTCTGCTGAGGTATTGGAAAATATCCCTGAAAAGGCACCAGCTAATGGGATGGCTCAGTTAGAGTTGGAGAAATTAAGGTTGGAACATGAAATTAAGTTAAAGCAGCTGGAAGCAGCTGAAAAGGAAGAAGAAAGGGCTGAAAAGGAAAAGGAAAGAGCCGAGAAAGAGAAAGAAAGAACTGAAAAGGAAAAAGAGCAGGAAAGAGCCGAAAAGCAACGGGAGCATGAGCTCCAGCTAAAGGACTTAGAGGTGAAGAGGGAGCAGGAAAGAGCTGCAAAACAAAGGGAGCATGAAATTCAGTTAAAACAGTTGGAAGCAGCTGAAAAAGAGAAGGAAAGAGCCGAGAAGGAGAGGGAGGCGGAGAAACAGAGGCAACATGACTTGGATATGGAGAAGTTAAGGCAAGAGCGAAGAGCTCAAGGGTCAGACCGAGAGGAGCGGTTTAATGTTAGTCGGGAGTTTAGGTTAGTACCTCCGTTCGAGGAGACGGATGTTGATAGTTATTTCTTGCATTTTGAAAAGGTGGCAGTGAATCAGAAGTGGCCCAGAGCACAGTGGGTGGCGTTGTTACAAAGTGTGTTAAAAGGGAAGGCACAACGGGCATATGCGGCGTTGTCCATGGAGGAGGAGTCTGAGAATTATGAGAAAGTAAAGGAGGCCATTCTTCGGACCTATGAATTGGTACCTGAGGCCTATAGACAAAAGTTCAGAAATTTAAAGAAAGGGTGGAATCAGACGTATACCGAGTTTGCCTATGAGAAGGGTGTGCTCTTGGATAGCTGGTGTGCAGCAGAAATAGTGGAAGAAGATTTTTGGCGTCTCAGGGAGTTAATTCTGATTGAGGAATTTAAAGGTTGTGTTTCGGATGATATCCGGATGTATTTGAATGAGAAGCCGAATAAGTCCATCTCCGAATTTGCTAGGTTTGCAGATGAATATGCCCTAACCCACAAGACAAAGTTTTCCTCGAATAAAAGTTCCCAGAGAGACCATGGGAATGATAGAGAAAGCCCACCGGCTGAGGCAGCGGTCCCGCTGGGAGCTAGTGGTAAGATTGAGGAGGAGAGGCAAGACGGCAGGTGAGTTCCTGGCTTGACCTGTTTTAATTGTGTATATTATCTGTATGTTTGCATTGATATTATTTTTGAGTATTTTTACTAATAAATACTGTTAAAAATAGTACCATCAGACTTCAACGGACCTCTCTATCTTTGCTGGTAAGTGACCCAGTTACGGGTTTCGTAACACAAGTAACCCGTTTAGAAAACTGAATGGAACATGTGGTGTAGCTAACAGTATGCTGCTTTCAATCAGTATCTCAAGTCAAGTCAACAAGTCAAGTTGCTTTTATTGTCATTTCGACCATAGCTGCTGGTACAGTACACAGTAAAAACGAGACAACGTTTTTCAGGACCACGGTGCTACATGAACAATACAAAAGCTACACTGAACTATGTAAACCAATACAAAAACTAGACTACAGACCTACCCAGGACTGCATAAAGTACACAGAACAGTGTACAATCAATAATAAACAAGACAATAGTTTTGTCTTGTAGTAATAAACACACTGATGTGTTTGTGTGTGCTCTTGCAGAGTTTTTTTTAGGTGATAATGGCACATGATCAGATAATGGTTATCATGGCACATTTCACCTTCATAGAGGACATTAGATTCAAACATTATCTACAGGGCAGACCTTATACATGGAGAAAACCCAATATTTAGGCACCCTTGGGACTTTGGTACTGCCAGGCTAATAGCCTTTTTCAGACTATCAGATGTTGCTTCTAATAATACCTCAACACACTTTAATTCCCCTTGTTTGGTTTTACACATTACACTGAAGTATAAATTTTGGTGAACCCAGTCAGTTTAAAGTGAACATGCCAGTTACGAGCAGTCGGAGGGCACATCTCACCACGTTCCTGACTCCTAGTGACCTGGACCCCAACAGTTGCACGTCTGGCCCACGGTCTGGACTCTGGTTCTGGCTGTGCACCAGGCCTTGGATCTTGCCATTCTCCCTACGTACACTTTGGACCCTGCCTCACACTCCAAACGAGTGAACGATCCAGCAATGAATCGGGAGATCTGAGCCGATTATATGAGGTCTTTTTTTGTGTATTTACTACTTAAGAGAGTTTGACTGTATTTATACAGTTGTGGCACTGGGAAGCTGGGTGGCTGTGAATAACACACGAGAGGCAAAGAGGTGAGGATAGAACCTGCAGCTGTAACTCATCTACCAAGAATGCCCTCTCACATTATGTTCAGTACATAACACACATAACATTCCCTCCCCCCCCCATTTTAAAGGTTTCTCCCCCTTCCCATACACAGACCAGCTGCTGAAATATTAACAAATCAATGAAGTAAAATCAAATTCAACCAATAACAAAAAAGGGAAAGAGGGTAGCCTGTCTCTATTCCCTGACATAACTCTGGGGATTATTCTTCCCCACGTGCTGAGGTTTAGTCACTAAACTAGAGATACAATCTGTCCGGAGACCACCTGTTCCTGTCAGGGTACTGATGACCCGAGGAGGATGCCAAATTCATTTTATCTCTTAATGGCGTATGTACTATATAGTCAATAGGGGGCACCTCAGACAGCACAAGTGATGGGTGAGCACTGACTGTGTCATTTGATTGTAACAGAGGTTCTGCCTCAGGATCCAGATGCATGTACACAGCTGGATCTGCATTGGTCAGTTTCTGTTGGTTTTCATTAGCCTCAGAAATGGGCGACAGCAGACCAACCTGCCTTCTCCGGAAGTTGTGGTTACTAGTGCCACTCAGGACCAGTTTGTGCCGCCACCATTGCAGGTACCCACTTTGTTCCAGAGATGTAATTTGTTGGAGTGATTTTTGGGTTTAGGTCATTTACGTTTAGCAGATGGCTTTGGCTGCCAGTCTTCTGTTGCTTGAAAATGTATTGTGGATTTAATTTGGAACAATGGATTCCTAAAAGCCGTGAATCCCAGTCCGGATGATGCTTACCTCTGTGGGATGGATGTGAAGTTCCTATGTAGTTTCAAAAGAAAGCATTGTCTATACTTTGTAAAGGTACACGGATGGACAGGAAAGGAATGGACGGTTATGGGCTGAATGCGGGTCGGTGGGACTAGGTTAGAGTAAGCGTTCGGCACGGACTAGAAGAGCCGAGGTGGCCTGTTTCCGTGCTGTAATTGTTATGTGGTTATATGGTTATAAATATGGAATTGTTTTTTGTGTTTAGCACATAAAGTATCCAGCCCCATGTTGGGCCAGCAGACCTTTCCACTGAAAGTGTCTCCGTATAATGTCTGCTGCTGCCTTGTTTTGTGAAACAAAGAAGCTGCTTTGTATCTACCAGTAATTTTCTCTGGCGATTTCATTCACTAAACAACATAGTTCTTCTGGGCAAGTGCTCTCTCTCCTGCTGTGAGATGTCTCTCTGCTTGGGTTTTCTGGTCATTTAGCACAGTCTGTTTTGTGTTTGGGGTCTAAGCAGGTCAATCCGGGTGCGAAGCTGTCTGTCTTTCCAGCATTATGATGGTGGGAAGAGGTGTGTTGCGGTATGTCAGCAAGAAAGTCCGAAAAAGCTAGTTGAGGGATCCACTTCCCACTGAAGTCCTGAGGGCTTGTTTCATTGTTTGTTTGAATCATTCAGCAAGGCCATTAGTGGCTGGATGAAATGGTGCTGACTTGATGTGATGAATACTGGTTGCTTCTATAAATGTCTTGAACATTTCAGACAGGAGCTGTGGGCCACTGTCAGTTACAAGCTGCTGAAGAAGCCCAAAATGAGGAAAGGTGGAATGTAGCTCTTCAATACATCTTTCTGATGTAGTTCTCTTCATGCTGACAACCGCGGGCCATTTCAGACAGGACAGACAAGAGTTCATAACTTCTATAACTTCAGACAGGAGTCCATAACTTCAGGAATCCGTAACTTCAGACAGGAGTCCATAACTTCAGACAGGGGTCCATAACTTCAGACAGGAGTCCATAACTTCAGACAAGAGTCCATAACTTCAGACAGGAGTCCATAACTTCAGACAAGAGTCCATAACTTCAGGAGTTCATAACTTCAGACAGGAGTCCATAACTTCAGACAGGGGTCCATAACTTCAGACAGGAGTCCATAACTTCAGACAAGAGTCCATAACTTCAGACAGGAGTCCATAACTTCAGACAAGAGTCCATAACTTCAGGAGTTCATAACTTCAGACAGGAGTCCATAACTTCAGACAGGGGTCCATAACTTCAGACAGGGGTCCATAACTTCAGGAGTTCATAACTTCAGACAGGAGTCCATAACTTCAGACAGGGGTCCATAACTTCAGGAGTCCATAACTTCAGACAGGAGTCCATAACTTCAGGAGTTCATAACTTCAGACAGGAGTCCATAACTTCAGACAGGGGTCCATAACTTCAGGAGTCCGTAACTTCAGACAGGAGTCCATAACTTCAGACAGGGGTCCATAACTTCAGACAGGAGTCCATAACTTCAGACAGGGGTCCATAACTTCAGACAGGAGTCCATAACTTCAGACAGGGGTCCATAACTTCAGACAGGAGTCCATAACTTCAGACAGGGGTCCATAACTTCAGACAGGAGTCCATAACTTCAGACAGGAGTCCATAACTTCAGACAGGGGTCCATAACTTCAGGAGTCCATAACTTCAGACAGGAGTCCATAACTTCAGACAGGGGTCCATAACTTCAGACAGGAGGCCATAACTTCAGACAAGAGTCCATAACTTCAGACAGGGGTCCATAACTTCAGGAGTCCATAACTTCAGACAGGGGTCCATAACTTCAGACAGGAGTCCATAACTTCAGACAGGGGTCCATAACTTCAGGAGTCCATAACTTCAGACAGGAGTCCATAACTTCAGACAGGGGTCCATAACTTCAGACAGGAATCCATAACTTCAGACAGGGGTCCATAACTTCAGACAGGAGTCCATAACTTCAGACAGGGGTCCATATCTTCAGGAGTCCATAACTTCAGGAGTTCATAACTTCAGACAGGAGTCCATAACTTCAGACAGGAGTCCATAACTTCAGACAGGGGTCCATAACTTCAGGAGTCCATAACTTCAGACAGGGGTCCATAACTTCAGACAGGAGTCCATAACTTCAGACAGGGGTCCATAACTTCAGACAGGAGTCCATAACTTCAGACAGGGGTCCATAACTTCAGGAGTCCATAACTTCAGACAGGAGTCCATAACTTCAGACAGGGGTCCATAACTTCAGACAGGAGTCCATAACTTCAGGAGTCCATAACTTCAGACAGGAGTCCATAACTTCAGACAGGGGTCCATAACTTCAGACAGGAGTCCATAACTTCAGACAGGGGTCCATAACTTCAGGAGTCCATAACTTCAGGAGTTCATAACTTCAGACAGGAGTCCATAACTTCAGACAGGTGTCCATAACTTCAGACAGGGGTCCATAACTTCAGGAGTCCATAACTTCAGACAGGGGTCCATAACTTCAGGAGTCCATAACTTCAGACAGGGGTCCATAACTTCAGACAGGAGTCCATAACTTCAGACAGGGGTCCATAACTTCAGACAGGAGTCCATAACTTCAGACAGGGGTCCATAACTTCAGGAGTCCATAACTTCAGACAGGAGTCCATAACTTCAGACAGGGGTCCATAACTTCAGACAGGGGTCCATAACTTCAGGAGTCCATAACTTCAGACAGGAGTCCATAACTTCAGACAGGGGTCCATAACTTCAGACAGGAGTCCATAACTTCAGACAGGGGTCCATAACTTCAGGAGTCCATAACTTCAGGAGTTCATAACTTCAGACAGGAGTCCATAACTTCAGACAGGTGTCCATAACTTCAGACAGGGGTCCATAACTTCAGGAGTCCATAACTTCAGGAGTTCATAACTTCAGACAGGAGTCCATAACTTCAGACAGGGGTCCATAACTTCAGGAGTTCATAACTTCAGACAGGTGTCCATAACTTAAGACAGGGGTCCATAACTTCAGACACAGAATCCATAACTTCAGGAGTCCATAACTTCAGGAGTTCATAACTTCAGACAGGAGTCCATAACTTCAGACAGGGGTCCATAACTTCAGACAGGGGTCCATAACTTCAGGAGTCCATAACTTCAGACAGGGGTCCATAACTTCAGACAGGAGTCCATAACTTCAGGAGTCCATAACTTCAGACAGGGGTTCATAACTTCAGACAGGAGTCCATAACTTCAGGAGTTCATAACTTCAGATAGGAGTTATGGGCCACTGTCAGTCACAAGCTGCTGAGGAAGCCCAAAATAGCTACAGATGGAAAATAGCTCTTCAATACATTTTTCAGGTGTAGTTCTCTTCATTATGGCAACCTTAGGCCATTTGTTGCATGTGTCCAATATGACTAGGAACATGTGGTCTTCTGCAGGTCGTGAAAAATCGATGTGAATCCTCTGCCACTGTTCTTCAGGCCATTCCCGTGGAGGTGAAGGAGCAGGTTGAGGAACATTTCTCACTTGCTGACAATGTGGTCGTGATTTGTCCTTCTCTTCAATGGTTACACCCCGTCCCGGCCACCAGAAGTAACTGCACGCGATTTAAGTCAGGTGCACTGTGCTACTGTGTTCTGCATGGTGCTCATCAAGCACTTGCTTTATTAATGACAACATGGTAAACATCCTGATTGGACTGTGAGCTCCTTCCATCGAGTCTGGTCAGGTCTCATTTCTATGGTTTTCCATTCATAAGTTACTACTCCAGATACAACAGGGTCAGTACCTGTGTGCTTCTAGACTTGCTCTGTAGTTATTGGAACTTGAGGTAAAGGATCACTTTTAGGGATGGCTCGGGAGTTGTAACAACTAATGGAACTCTGGAGAGGAAGTCCTATGGGGGGGGGGGGGAGTGGGGAGCAGTCTAAAACCTGAGGGCACAGCTTCAAAATAGAGGAAAGTCCATTTAGAATGGAGATAAGGAGGAATTTTTTTAGCCAGAGAGTGGTGAATTTGCAGAATTCATTGTCAGAGACAGCTGTGGAGGCCAAGTCATTGGTTATATTTAAGTAGAGGTTGATAGATCTTTGATTAGTCAGGGCATTAAGGGTTGTGAGGAGAAGGCAGCAGATTAGGGCTGAGAGGGAATTGGATTAGGTATGGTGAAGTGGCAGAGCAGACTTGATGGGCCAAATGGCCTAATTCTGCTCCTATATCTTATGGATAGTCCATCAGCAATCAAATGATGCTCGGACCTCCTGTACTTTATATCATACTGATGTGCAGATAGAAATAGAGTCCAACATTGCATTTGACTAGCAGCCAAGGAAGGAATGCCCGTGTATAGACCAAATATTGACGTGAAGGGGTGATGATCTGTCAACCATTTCAATTGTTGACCAAAGAGGAACTGATGGAATTTTTTAACTCCAAAGAAAATTGGACTGCTTCCCACTCAATCTGGGCATAGTGGCTTTCTGCCTTACTTAACATCCTTGATGCCAAAAAGTGCTTGGACACTCTTCTCCTGATGGCATGATGTGTGAGATAACTGCCCCCACACTCTGTCGCAGGCCTACTGTGTGGGCAATGACGGGTTGAAGTGTGTGAGTGCTTCAGACTGTGACAAAGCTCTTTCGACCTTTTTAAAAGCCTCTTCACAGTGATCTGTCCACCACCAGTGTGTTGCTTATTTAAAAGCTCATGAAGTGGTTTCACTTACTAGCTAAGTTATAAACAAACTTTGCATAGTACGTTAATAGTCCTAAGAAAGATCCTAATTGACTCACATTCTGTGGTGATGGAGCCTCCATGGTTGCCCTCACCTTTGGTGGTGTCTTGTGAAGCCCAGAATTGTCAATCACATGGCCGGAATATTCAATCAGACTTGACCTTCTGGACCCTAGGCGTATTCCTTGAGTCTCGGTAGTGTTGGAGCCAGGTTCTGTGGGTGCTCACTCTCATCTTCCCCGGTAGTGTGTAAGGTATCTGAGTAGCATTGCACCCCATCAACCCACTCAGGATTTACCTGCTGAGAAAGTGCCGGAGCCAGGGTGATGCCAAGTGGAAGCCTTTGGTGTTTGAACATTCCTTTGTGAGTCACTATGATCATCAGTTCCTGTGATTCTGACTCCACATGCATCTGCAAGTACGTTCGACATAAGCCAAAATTGCTAAATGTCTGTCCTGTGGCTATCCTTTTAAAAAGGTCAACAATGAGGGGTAGACGGCATTGTTCATCTGTAAGAACTGGGTTAATGATTACCTTGAAGTCTCCACAAAGTTTTAATGTCTCATCCCTTATCAGGACAGGAAGCACTGGAGTTGCCTACTCACTTACACACTGTACTGGTTCCAATACTGTACCTTGCTCTGGACCAGTCTTTCCAATTCAGCCTCTACCTGTAGCTTGAGGGTGTTTGGAAGGGTCTTGCCTTCAGGCATTTGGGTGTAGTGTCAGTGATTCCTTTTATACTGCGCAGTTCTCTGTTGAGTACTTCTGCTTGTTTCTTCAATACCTCTCGTTGACCAGTGCTCCCACCACTTTGTGCCCGTTGAGCTTGAACTGCTCCAACCACGAGCGGCCCAGAATCGCTGGATAACCACCCATGACGACGTACAGTGGAAGTCTCTTTCTCTGTTTGTTAATCTCCACTGTAACATGTACAACTCCCCTCACTGGAACAACCTCACCAGTGCAAGTCAGATTCGCCCTTTCTGGGGTGAGATACTGCAATTTCTCCTTGTAAATTGTCTCTGATAGCAGCGATACTGCAGCACCCATGTCCCCCTGCATCCTCACTGTGGCCCCATCCAACATCAGGGTGACCCAATGTCCTGAAACAGATAAAACATACAAAGTTTCTTCAGCCACAGTGTGAGAGTCACTCAGTATATCCTCAGTGTGCTCCATCTTGTTCACGTTTCTTTTGTTTTTTCCAGAACTCATTTTTCTTTGTTTCAGTGTTTTTGGTTGACAGTGTCTTTTTACTTTTACAGACCTGTTCAATATGTCCCTTTTTGCCACAGCTTTGGCAATCTAAATCCTTATACAAACATTCTTTTGCTGAACGCCCAGTTTTGTTACCGCGGTAACATTGATTGCCGATAGGTGGCTTGTTCTTACAGCAAGTCCAAACTTTATGAAGTTGGGAAGATATGCTTAATAGCTGTGATTATTTAATGTCCATCTCCAAAATATACTAATCTCAATTGCCTTCTGTAATGTTAGTCTGTCTTCTGTAAGCAAATGTTTCTGAATTGGCTCACTGGGCAGACCACATACGAGCCTATTATGTAACACATCACTGTCCAAAATCAGTATTCAAGCAATTACTACAGCATCACCTTCCTCTTGATTCCATTTATGAAATCTAAACCCCTCGGCAGTAATTAAAGTTTTAGGTGAGTAGTTGTCCTTTAACACTTGAACTATGTCCTCATAAGGCTTATCGCCAGGCTTAGCAGGTTGCACTAGACTGCATATTGAATTAAATACTTTTGCACCCATTACAGCCAGAAAAGTTGGAACACAAATATCATATGAAATTTGATGTAAAATATTCAAATCTCTCAGTATATGAACTCTAGCGCTCTATCATTTCTTCATAGGATCGCATATCGACAAACATTGTCGCCATATTCAAAACACAACCATGTTCTAGGAAAGTTAACTAACCTTAGCTGTCTCTGTTGTGTATTATATATTTAAGTGTTGTCAAAGTGTTGTTGTGACACGTCTAGTGTGGTAGTGTAGTGGGTAGTGCTTGTTGCTGTCACGTTCAGCTTCCACTGCTAACTGGCCTTCTCATGAGAAGCAGAGCTGAAGGTGTAAACCTCTCCCTGCCAGTCCACGGCCTCTCCAACAGCAAAGCCTCATGTAGTGTCCCCTCGCTGGCGACACACGGAAACCGAACTCCTTTCGGACTCAGGCTGAACCACCGAGGACTGGGTGGCGGTCCGGCCCCCACACACATAGCACGCAAGCCCACTGGTGTGTAGACACACCCTGGTGCTCGTGAACCAGATCCCCAGCTACGGGTAAATAGCCCCACTGCCTTGTGTGCAGTCTCTGGAGAGACAAAGGCTTCGGGAGTAAACCCAGACAGCAAATCTGGAGTGGAGGCCCTGAGGCGGCTGGATGTCATTGAACATCCTTCCAGCAGCTCCTACAGCCAAACATATTGCTTCTTAAGCTTTCCTTTGAAGAAAAATCTTGATAACTGAGCATCTCAGAATCTCCATACCTTCCACCTAGGCTTGTGGCGATGATTATGCATTGTCCTTTGAGGCAGACGGATGCCAACCAATATTTGAGTAGTAATGTAAATATGCTGTTGATTAAGCATTCTTTGTTGTTTAAATAATTCATTATGGCTTATATGTAAAAGTATGCAAATTACATACGTTACCATGCCATCGCCTCATACATGCACTTATAGTAAAATCTAATTCCGAAGCATTCCCCGGGTTCCCGTCTTTTTCGGGCCATTAGTTTAGTGTTTTGGAGATCAGTCTCTCTCCCTTTCTTATTTGTTGTATTTAACCGTCCTGTTCTCATTCTCTCCCCTTAGATTCTTCGCTCACCACGCTTCCTGCGACCGTTTTCTTTCTCCATCCACTTTACACAGCAGCCCACCACCAGAGTTGCTTGCGGACTTTTCTTACCAAAGGGAATGAAACGATTAACATCGTGCGAGGACCAGTTATGTTTGTGCTACTGGGAAGCCGAGTGGCTGAGAATAGCACACACTAGAGATGGAGAGGTGAGGAACAAATGTTCAGCTGTCTATTTTGTTGTTAGTCATCATCCTAGAATGTCCTCTCACATTGTGTTCAGTACGTAAAACACAGGGAAACTTTATAGTCACCCATAAGTGTCAAAATATTTATGAATACATAACGTGTATTTGAAAGGAATTGTTCTATTCACAATCAGATTTATTCATTTATCACACGTTCTTCAAATTGTATAATGAAATATGTTATCAGCCCACAAGCGTCACCAGACATTTTGACGCCAGCATAGTTTGCTCAGCATGTTCACAGAGCTACATGAACCTGAACAACAACAGTGACAGAACAAGAGCAAAACAAGCCCCACCCCCTGACAGCAGCGACAATCAAATCTCCCGACAACAGCGACAATCAAATCTCCCGACAACAGCGACAATCAAATCCCCCGACAACAGCGACAATCAAATCTCCCGACAACAGCGACAATCAAATCTCCCAACAACAGCGACAATCAAATCTCCTGACAACAGCGACAATCAAGTGGAGGCCAAGAACCATTATCCCTGGAATCTATGAGCAAATCTTTGTAACTTAACCACGTAGTATTTCGTGTGGTTTATTTGCGCTTTCTATTTTGTGATAATAAATTAGCTTTAAGTTACTTTGTTGTGCTTGTACGCTTATTATCACATCTCCTGGACACTGGAATAGTTTTGTATGTGATCAGCACACCCTGGGCTGTAATAGCTTTGCACTAACTGCTATCGGGGCACCTATGATCCTGCATTCTCAGTGTCATTCATTACTTATGCAACAAAATGCGCTCATGGAACATTGCATTACCTCATGTTTCTGCTGATCATGCTAGCTGCCGGCATTAAGATATAGGTGACAGGCGTGGCCCTGTCAGTAACATTTGTAGCTTCAAATCCTGTTTGGACACTGTGGTGAACTAGATATACCTGTCTGACTGCTCCTGTGGCTCCTCCCACAGACCCTGCTGACTGCTCCTGTGGCTCCTCCCACAGACCCTGCTGACTGCTCCTGTGGGTCTTCCCACAGACCCCTGTATAAAGGCGACTGTGGGCTGCTGCTCTCTCTCTTTTCCCCAGGATGTAGTGTTGTTTATTCTTCCAGTCAATAAAAGCCGATATCTCGCTTCCTAAGTCTCAGCGTGAGTTATTGATGGTGCATCAGACACTAAGCACATAATTTAACCTGTCATTTGCCTGCAATAGCAGTATTAAAATATTTCTTGGATTTCCAACATCTTTGAAGACAGTTTTCAACATATGACTTTGTAATGCTTAAACATAGCATTTACATGACATAGGTCTTGTGCTGACCACGTCATGAGGGTTAGTACCAAATTTGTACTGTATTTGTCATCACTTTGCTCTTTGCCATTTTCTTTCTTCATACAATTTTATAATATAGAAGAGACATGGTGCAATTAAACCCTGGTTAAATGAGTTTATCTCTTTCAGTTATAGCATGTAAAGCAAGATTGCATTTTGATTGAAATGTTATATGCACTGGCTCTTCTCAAATAGTTAACATTTTTATGCAGATCTAATTACCTCTTCTATTTTGTTTGCAACATGTTAAATAATGTCGCAGAAGCATACCCACACATTAAAAACTGTTTTCTTGAAGAATTATACGTTGTTTGCTTGCTGCACTGGTTCGATCACATCACAGTACTGTCCCTGTGGAGGGTGTGTTCTCCCTGTGACAGAATGGGTTTCCTCCGTTGCTGCTTGGCTTCTCCCACATCCCCAAAGGTGTACAGCTCAGTGAATTTGTAACTGTAAGTTAGACCTTAGTGGATGTAAGAGACAATAACAGATAAAAAGACAATGAGAAAGTTATAGAGCCACAGGGAGGTAGAGAAATGATTGGGACCAATGGGAACTGTTCTGCTGGGAGCTGGCACAGACTTGATGGGTTGAATGGCCTCCTACTGTGTTTCGTTAACTATAGATCTGGCAATATTCCAGATTTAAAATCAGTTCAGCCACAAATCAAAGAATCATTTGATTTTACAAAACAAAATTTTCAGTGGAATACATGTCTATCAGGTATATGAGGTATAAAGTTCAGTTACAATTAGCCACAATATTGATGTTAAATGTATAATAATTTTCTTCTTATAAATCAAATACCTTTCATAAGTACTATGCAACCACGAGACTGGAAACACTTTAATGTAGCCTTTGCTTTTGGGCTTTGCAGAAATCCTCGGTTCCTTTGTTTCCTGTGAACTATTGAATAAAACGCAATATACTGCCACAGCCCTAAAATGTAATCGAGAGACACACTCCTTTTGCTTCAAACTGAGGCACACTTCAATTACGTGGCAACCTCCTGGCCTCTTTCTACTTCACCATCTTATCAAACAGAGGTATGAACGGCAATAAAAATGTTTACAGTTTTACCAGAACTCCTCACGTCTGCGATCTTTTTAACCATTCAGCTGCATATTCATCTTATTTTGTCTGAGCGTTCTCAGTGGTTTGGTTGTGCATGGCTGGTGTTTTATTGCGTGGGTCATTGTATCTGTTGCCACAGAACTCTGCCTGTCATGAACTGACAAGCTTGTAAAATGTAGGTTTCAGTTTAATTCCCAATGGCTTGGTTAATACATCTACAGTAGCTACTGGCTGGGAAGAGTGTTGTTCCATCATGATGAGGGATATACTTTAATTACAAAAATAATGTTTAGAATTCTGGCTGGATTTTAACCCCGGGTTGGAATTTTAAACATCCTGTTGCTAATCGCTTCCTTCTTCAATCCCATTGTTAAGACCAGTTCCGGGAGTGACGATTTTCCAGATGGCTCCCCACAGATTGATGTAACGTTTGACAAAGACTTAAAACATCACATGGATTCGAGTGAACTGACATTTCTTTTTCTTTTTAATTTCTTCATGAACTTGCTGTGTAACAAACGGACCTGCTGTACCTGACAATGTGACTCTTCTGAAGACAGATATTGTCGCGGTGTCACAATCCTTCAGCAATGTCAGTAGCTAATGAGCTGTGAAGCTATCAGCAATGAGCTCTCTTTTAAACTTTAGCATTGATGCATCGATGGTAACTCACTCACCCCTGAAGTTATGAGTTTTTAACCCTTAGCGCATTAAGACCAGGTAAACAAGCAGCAACATTAAGCTGTTAAAACAAAGCTGATTAAAACAATCCTTCGGCATCATTCAAGAATTAGCATGGAAAGTTCTCTGTTGGTATCAGATTCTTGATTTGGACTGGATTACTAAGGAACATTATGTCCTGTATTTAGTACTACCATGGTTCTTCAGGGCTCTGTGATTACTAGGCCTCAAGTTGTGGGCAGGCACCTCTGCCCTAAGAACAGGGATATTTGAAAATCGTTGATAAATGACTAAACATCAATTATACATATGGAATGGCAGTTAATTGATTAAAGTATCAAAAAAAAAGCTTTACAACAAAAGAACCTTGCAAAAACTTGCCTTTTAAATGAAATTCATTAATGGCAGTAAAGGCTTTGGCTTTTTCAGGGAACTCCAGCTTAAGGAGCAGATACAAAACATGCCTGGCTTGTCAGCTCAGCAATTTAGGAAAGCCCTGGGACTAAACGGTAAGTCAGGGACAAAGTGGGAAGCACATGCATCAGATCTCCAACACATGGTAACCTCTGCTTGCAGTGTGCAGGCACAGAAGTCCAGAATTAGTGTCACTGTGGTGAACTACATATACCTGTCTGGACTGCTCCTGTGGCTCCTCCCACTGACCCCTGCTGACTGCTCCTGTGGCTCCTCCCACAGACCCCCCTCCCCCGCTCCTGTGGCTCCTCCCACAGACCCCCGCTGACTGCTCCTGTGGCTCCTCCCACAGACCCCCTGCTGACTGCTCCTGTGGCTGCTCCCACAGACCCCTGCTGACTGCTCCTGTGGCTCCTCCCACAGACCCCCTTGCTGACTGCTCCTGTGGCTCCTCCCACTGACCCCTGCTGACTGCTCCTGTGGCTCCTCCCACAGACCCCTGCTGACAGCTCCTGTGGCTCCTCCCACAGACCCCTGCTGACTGCTCCTGTGGCTCCTCCCACAGACCCCCTGCTGACTGCTCCTGTGGCTCCTCCCACAGACCCCCGCTGACTGCTCCTGTGGCTCCTCCCACTGACCCCTGCTGACTGCTCCTGTGGCTCCTCCCACAGACCCCCGCTGACTGCTCCTGTGGCTCCTCCCACAGACCCTGCTGACTGCTCCTGTGGCTCCTCCCACAGACCCCTGCTGACTGCTCCTGTGGCTCCTCCCACAGACCCCCCCTGCTGACAGCTCCTGTGACTCCTCCCACAGACCCCCTGCTGACTGCTCCTGTGGCTCCTCCCACAGACCCCCCCTACTGACAGCTCCTGTGGCTCCTCCCACAGACCCCTGCTGACAGCTCCTGTGGCTCCTCCCACAGACCCACTGCTCCTGTGGCTCCTCCCACAGACCCCTGCTGACTGCTCCTGTGGCTCCTCCCACAGACCCCCTGCTGACTGCTCCTGTGGCCCCTCCCACAGACCCCCTGCTGACAGCTCCTGTGGCTCCTCCCACAGACCCACTGCTCCTGTGGCTCCTCCCACAGACCCCTGCTGACTGCTCCTGTGGCTCCTCCCACAGACCCCCTGCTGACTGTGGCTCCTCCCACAGACCCCTGCTGACTGCTCCTGTGGCTCCTCCCACAGACCCCTGCTGACAGCTCCTGTGGCTCCTCCCACTGACCCCTGCTGACTGCTCCTGTGGCTCCTCCCACAGACCCCTGCTGACAGCTCCTGTGGCTCCTCCCACAGACCCTGCTGACAGCTCCTGTGGCTCCTCCCACAGACCCCTGCTGACTGCTCCTGTGGCTCCTCCCACAGACCCCTGCTGACTGCTCCTGTGGCTCCTCCCACAGACCCCCTGCTGACTGCTCCTGTGGCTCCTCCCACAGACCCCCGCTGACTGCTCCTGTGGCTCCTCCCACTGACCCCTGCTGACTGCTCCTGTGGCTCCTCCCACAGACCCCTGCTGACTGCTCCTGTGGTTCCTCCCACAGACCCCCTGCTGACTGCTCCTGTGGCTCCTCCCACTGACCCCTGCTGACTGCTCCTGTGGCTCCTCCCACAGACCCCTGCTGACTGCTCCTGTGGTTCCTCCCACAGACCCCCGCTGACTGCTCCTGTGGCTCCTCCCACAGACCCCCGCTGACTGCTCCTGTGGCTCCACCCACTGACCCCTGCTGACTGCTCCTGTGGCTCCTCCCACAGACCCCTGCTGACTGCTCCTGTGGCTCCTCCCACAGACCCCCTGCTGACTGCTCCTGTGGCTCCTCCCACAGACCCCTGCTGACTCCTCCTGTGGCTCCTCCCACAGACCCCCCCTGCTGACTCCTCCTGTGGCTCCTCCCACAGACCCCTGCTGACTGCTCCTGTGGCACCTCCCACAGACCCCCCCTGCTGACAGCTCCTGTGGCTCCTCCCACAGACCCCTGCTGACTGCTCCTGTGGCTCCTCCCACAGACCCCTGCTGACTGCTTCTGTGACTCCTCCCACAGACCCCCATGCTCCTGTGACTCCTCCCACAGACCCCCTGCTGACTGCTCCTGTGGCTCCTCCCACAGACCCCTGCTGACTGCTCCTGTGGCTCCTCCCACAGACCCCTGCTGACTGCTCCTGTGGCCCCTCCCACAGACCCCTGCTGAAAGCTCCTGTGACTCCTCCCACAGACCCCTGCTGACTGCTCCTGTGGCTCCTCCCACAGACCCCTGCTGACTGCTCCTGTGGCTCCGCCCACAGACCCCTGCAAACTGCTCCTGTGGCTCCTCCCACATACCCCCTGCTGACTGCTCCTGTGGCTCCTCCCACTGACCCTCACTGACTGCTCCTGTGGCTCCTCCCACAGACCCCTGCTGACTGCTCCTGTGGCTCCTCCCACAGACCCCTGCTGACTGCTCCTGTGGCTCCGCCCACAGACCCCTGCTGACTGCTCCTGTGGCTCCTCCCACAGACCCCCTGCTGACTGCTCCTGTGACTCCTCCCACGGACCCCTGCTGACTCCTCCCACAGACCCCCTGCTGACTGCTCCTGTGGCTCCTCCCACAGACCCCTGCTGACTGCTCCTGTGGCTCCTCCCACAGACCCCTGCTGACTGCTCCTGTGGCTCCTCCCACAGACCCCCCTCCCCCGCTCCTGTGGCTCCTCCCACAGACCCCCTGCTGACTGCTCCTGTGACTCCTCCCACGGACCCCTGCTGACTCCTCCCACAGACCCCCTGCTGACTGCTCCTGTGGCTCCTCCCACAGACCCCCGCTGACTGCTCCTGTGGCCCCTCCCACAGACCCCCGCTGACTGCTCCTGTGGCTCCTCCCACAGACCCCCTGCTGACTGCTCCTGTGGCTCCTCCCACAGACCCCCTGCTGACTGCTCCTGTGGTTCCTCCCACAGACCCCCTGCTGACAGCTCCTGTGGCTCCTCCCACAGACCCCTGCTGACTGCTCCTGTGGCTCCTCCCACAGACCCCCCCCGCTGACTGCTCCTGTGGCTCCTCCCACAGACCCCCCCCCCCGCTGACTGCTCCTGTGGCTCCTCCCACAGACCCCCCCTGCTGACTGCTCCTGTGGCTCCTCCCACAGACCCCCGCTGCTGACTGCTCCTGTGGCTCCTCCCACAGACCCACTGCTGACTCCTCCTGTGACTCCTCCCACAGACCCTGCTGACTGCTCCTGTGGCTCCTCCCACAGACCCTGCTGACTGCTCCTGTGGCTCCTCCCACAGACCCCTGCTGACAGCTCCTGTGACTCCTCCCACAGACCCCCCGCTGACTGCTCCTGTGGCTCCTCCCACAGACCCCCTGCTGACTGCTCCTGTGGCTCCTCCCACAGACCCCTGCTGACTGCTCCTGTGGCTCCTCCCACAGACCCCCTGCTGACTGCTCCTGTGGCTCCTCCCACAGACCCCTGCTGACAGCTCCTGTGGCTCCTCCCACAGACCCCTGCTGACTGCTCCTGTGGCTCCTCCCACAGACCCCTGCTGACTCCTCCTGTGGCCCCTCCCACAGACCCCCTGCTGACTGCTCCTGTGGCTCCTCCCACAGACCCCTGCTGACTGCTCCTGTGGCTCCGCCCACAGACCCCCCGCTGACTGCTCCTGTGGCTCCGCCCACAGACCCACTGCTGACTGCTCCTGTGGCTCCTCCCACAGACCCCCTGCTGACTGCTCCTGTGGCTCCTCCCACAGACCCCTGCTGACTGCTCCTGTGGCTCCTCCCACAGACCCCTGCTGACTCCTCCCACAGACCCCTGCTGACTGCTCCTGTGGCTCCTCCCACAGACCCCTGCTGACTCCTCCCACAGACCCCTGCTGACAGCTCCTGTGACTCCTCCCACAGACCCCCCGCTGACTGCTCCTGTGGCTCCTCCCACAGACCCCTGCTGACTCCTCCCACAGACCCCTGCTGACTGCTCCTGTGGCTCCTCCCACAGACCCCCTGCTGACTGCTCCTGTGGCTCCTCCCACAGACCCCTGCTGACAGCTCCTGTGGCTCCTCCCACAGACCCCTGCTGACAGCTCCTGTGGCTCCTCCCACAGACCCCCTGCTGACTGCTCCTGTGGCTCCTCCCACAGACCCCCTGCTGACAGCTCCTGTGGCTCCTCCCACAGACCCCTGCTGACAGCTCCTGTGGCTCCTCCCACAGACCCCCTGCTGACTGCTCCTGTGGCTCCTCCCACAGACCCCCTGCTGACTGCTCCTGTGGCTCCTCCCACAGACCCTGCTGACTGCTCCTGTGGCTCCTCCCACAGACCCCCTGCTGACTGCTCCTGTGGCTCCTCCCACAGACCCCTGCTGACTGCTCCTGTGGCTCCTCCCACAGACCCCTGTATAAAGGCGATTGAGGCCTGAGCCCGGCCTCATTCTCCAGGATGTAGTGTTGTTCATTCTTCCAGTCAATAAAAGCCGATGTCTCGCTTCTTACGTCTCAGAGTGAGTTATTGATGGTGCATCAGTCACACACTCTGCAATTCACTACTGGTGCCTGTAGAGAACTGCACAACTCTTCCACTTTTAGTGGGACTTTGTGTGTGCAAATTACCTGCCAGTTTTTTTTACCTTAACATAAATGACGAAATTTTCAATTATGTATCAGTAAAGACCATAAAACCATAAAACATAGGACAGAATTGGGCCATTTGGCCCATTGAGTCTACTCCACCATTTCCTCATTACTGAGTTATTATCCTCCTCAATCCCATTCTCCTGCCTTCTCCGTAACTTCACACCCTTACTAATCAAGAACATATCAGCCTCCATTTTAAAGCTTAAGGAAGATTATAGCTGGGAGCTTAATATCCAAGGATACACATTGTATCAGAAGGACTGGCAGGAAGGCAGAGGGGACTGCTTTGCTCTGTTGTTAAAAAAATGAAATCAAATCATTTCAAAGAGGTGACATGGGGTCAGAAGGTGTTGAATCATTGTGGATAGAGCTAAGGAACTGCAAGGGTAAAAAGACCCTGATGGCAGTTGGATGCAGATGCCCAAACAGAAGTAAGGATGTGGCCTACAAATTACAATTGGGAGCTAGAAAATGCATGCCAAAAGAGGAATGGTACAATAGTCACGGGGGATTTCAATATTCAGATAAATTGGAAAATCAGTTTGGTGCTGGATTCCAAAAGCAGAATTTCTAGAATGCCTACGAGATGGTTTCTTAGAGCAGCTCATGATTGAGCCCACTCGGGGATCAGATATTCTGGATTGGGTGTTGTGCAATGAACCAGAATTGATTAGAGAGCTTAAGGTAAAAGAACCCTAAGGAGTAAGCAATCATAATATAATCGAATTCACCCTGAAAGCTGAGAAGGAGAAGTTAAAGTCTCATGTATCGGTATCACAGTGGAGTAAAAGAGGCATGAGAGAGGAGTTGTCCAGAATTGATTGGAAAACAACACTGGCAGGGATGAAGGCAGCGCAGTAATGGCTGCAATTTCTAAGGGCAATTTGCAAGACACAGCAGAAATATATCCCCGTGAGAAAGAAGTATTCTAAATCAAGTCATTAAAAAGTTAAAGTTGGAATATGAAAGTAAGGTAGCCAATGATATTAAAAAGGATACCAAAATTTTATTCAAATAAATAAAGTGTAAAAGAGAGGTGAGAGTGGATATGAGACCAGTGGAAAATAATTCTGAAGAGGTAGTGATTGGGGATAAGGAAATGGTGGAGGAACTGAATAAGTATTTTGCATCAGTCTTCACTGTGGAAGACACTAGCAGAGTGGTGGAAGTTCCCGGTGTCAGGGTCACGCAATGTGTGGAGTTACCATACTCGAGAGAAGGTTCTTGTGAGATTCAAAGATCTGAAGGTAGGTAAGTCACCTGGACCACATAGTGTAAACCCCAGTGTTTTGAAAGAGGTGGCTGAAGGTGGAGAGTGGGACGGCACAGAGAGTCTGATCCATGTGGAAGGTGGAGAGTGGGACAGCACAGAGAGTCTGATCCATGTGGAAGGTGGAGAGTGGGACGGCACAGAGAGTCTGATCCATGTGGAAGGTGGAGAGTGGGACGGCACAGAGAGAGTGATCCATGTGGAATGTGGAGAGTGGGACGGCACAGAGAGAGTGATCCATGTGGAAGGTGGAGAGTGGGACGGCACAGAGAGTCTGATCCATGTGGAAGGTGGAGAGTGGGACGGCACAGAGAGTCTGATCCATGTGGAAGGTGGAGAGTGGGACGGCACAGAGAGTCTGATCCATGTGGAAGGTGGAGAGTGGGACGGCACAGAGAGAGTGATCCATGTGGAAGGTGGAGAGTGGGACGGCACAGAGAGAGTGATCCATGTGGAAGGTGGAGAGTGGGACGGCACAGAGAGAGTGATCCATGTGGAAGGTGGAGAGTGGGATGGTACAGAGAGTCTGATCCATGTGGAAGGTGGAGAGTGGGACGGCACAGAGAGTCTGATCCATGTGGAAGGTGGAGAGTGGGATGGCACAGAGAGTCTGATCCATGTGGAAGGTGGAGAGTGGGACGGCACAGAGAGAGTGATCCATGTGGAAGGTGGAGAGTGGGATGGCACAGAGAGTCTGATTCATGTGGAAGGTGGAGAGTGGGACGGCACAGAGAGAGTGATCCATGTGGAAGGTGGAGAGTGGGATGGCACAGAGAGTCTGATCCATGTGGAAGGTGGAGAGTGGGACGGCACAGAGAGAGTGATCCATGTGGAAGGTGGAGAGTGGGACGGCACAGAGAGAGTGATCCATGTGGAAGGTGGAGAGTGGGACGGCACAGAGAGAGTGATCCATGTGGAAGGTGGAGAGTGGGACGGCACAGAGAGAGTGATCCATGTGGAAGGTGGAGAGTGGGACGGCACAGAGAGAGTGATCCATGTGGAAGGTGGAGAGTGGGACGGCACAGAGAGTCTGATCCATGTGGAAGGTGGAGAGTGGGACGGCACAGAGAGAGTGATCCATGTGGAAGGTGGAGAGTGGGACGGCACAGAGAGTCTGATCCATGTGGAAGGTGGAGAGTGGGACGGCACAGAGAGAGTGATCCATGTGGAAGGTGGAGAGTGGGACGGCACAGAGATTCTGATCCATGTGGAATGTGGAGAGTGGGACGGCACAGAGAGTCTGATCCATGTGGAAGGTGGAGAGTGGGACGGCACAGAGAGAGTGATCCATGTGGAAGGTGGAGAGTGGGACGGCACAGAGAGAGTGATCCATGTGGAAGGTGGAGAGTGGGACGGCACAGAGAGAGTGATCCATGTGGAAGGTGGAGAGTGGGACGGCACAGAGAGTCTGATCCATGTGGAAGGTGGAGAGTGGGACGGCACAGAGAGTCTGATCCATGTGGAAGGTGGAGAGTGGGACGGCACAGAGAGAGTGATCCATGTGGAAGGTGGAGAGTGGGACGCACAGAGAGAGTGATCCATGTGGAAGGTGGAGTGTGGGACGCACAGAGAGAGTGATCCATGTGGAAAGTGGAGAGTGGGACGGCACAGAGAGTCTGATCCATGTGGAAGGTGGAGAGTGGGACGGCACAGAGAGTCTGATCCATGTGGAAGGTGGAGAGTGGGACGGCACAGAGAGAGTGATCCATGTGGAAGGTGGAGAGTGGGACGGCACAGAGAGAGTGATCCATGTGGAAGGTGGAGAGTGGGACGCACAGAGAGAGTGATCCATGTGGAAGGTGGAGAGTGGGACGGCACAGAGAGAGTGATCCATGTGGAATGTGGAGAGTGGGACGGCACAGAGAGAGTGATCCATGTGGAAGGTGGAGAGTGGGACGCACAGAGAGAGTGATCCATGTGGAATGTGGAGAGTGGGACGGCACAGAGAGTCTGATCCATGTGGAAGGTGGAGAGTGGGACGGCACAGAGAGAGTGATCCATGTGGAAGGTGGAGAGTGGGACGGCACAGAGAGAGTGATCCATGTGGAATGTGGAGAGTGGGACGGCATAGAGAGAGTGATCCATGTGGAAGGTGGAGAGTGGGACGGCACAGAGAGTCTGATCCATGTGGAATGTGGAGAGTGGGACGGCACAGAGAGAGTCTGATCCATGTGGAAGGTGGAGAGTGGGACGGCACAGAGAGTCTGATCCATGTGGAAGGTGGAGAGTGGGACGGCACAGAGAGAGTCTGATCCATGTGGAAGGTGGAGAGTGGGACGGCACAGAGAGTCTGATACATGTGGAAGGTGGAGAGTGGGACGGCACAGAGAGAGTGATCCATGTGGAAGGTGGAGAGTGGGACGGCACAGAGAGAGTGATCCATGTGGAAGGTGGAGAGTGGGACGGCACAGAGAGAGTGATCCATGTGGAAGGTGGAGAGTGGGACGGCACAGAGAGAGTGATCCATGTGGAAGGTGGAGAGTGGGACGGCACAGAGAGAGTGATCCATGTGGAATGTGGAGAGTGGGACGGCACAGAGAGAGTGATCCATGTGGAAGGTGGAGAGTGGGACGGCACAGAGAGTGATCCATGTGGAAGGTGGAGAGTGGGACGGCACAGAGAGAGTGATCCATGTGGAAGGTGGAGAGTGGGACGGCACAGAGAGAGTGATCCATGTGGAAGGTGGAGAGTGGGACGGCACAGAGAGAGTGATCCATGTGGAAGGTGGAGAGTGGGACGGCACAGAGAGAGTGATCCATGTGGAAGGTGGAGAGTGGGACGGCATAGAGAGTCTGATCCATGTGGAAGGTGGAGAGTGGGACGGCACAGAGAGAGTGATCCATGTGGAAGGTGGAGAGTGGGACGGCACAGAGAGTCTGATCCATGTGGAAGGTGGAGAGTGGGACGGCACAGAGAGAGTGATCCATGTGGAATGTGGAGAGTGGGACGGCACAGAGAGAGTGATCCATGTGGAAGGTGGAGAGTGGGACGGCACAGAGAGTGATCCATGTGGAAGGTGGAGAGTGGGACGGCACAGAGAGAGTGATCCATGTGGAATGTGGAGAGTGGGACGGCACAGAGAGAGTGATCCATGTGGAAGGTGGAGAGTTTGACGGCACAGAGAGTCTGATCCATGTGGAAGGTGGAGAGTGGGACGGCACAGAGAGAGTGATCCATGTGGAAGGTGGAGAGTGGGATGGCACAGAGAGAGTGATCCATGTGGAAGGTGGAGAGTGGGACGGCACAGAGAGAGTGATCCATGTGGAATGTGGAGAGTGGGACGGCACAGAGAGAGTGATCCATGTGGAAGGTGGAGAGTGGGACGGCACAGAGAGTCTGATCCATGTGGAAGGTGGAGAGTGGGACGGCACAGAGAGAGTGATCCATGTGGAAGGTGGAGAGTGGGACGGCACAGAGAGAGTGATCCATGTGGAAGGTGGAGAGTGGGACGGCACAGAGAGAGTGATCCATGTGGAAGGTGGAGAGTGGGACGGCACAGAGAGAGTCTGATCCATGTGGAAGGTGGAGAGTGGGACGGCACAGAGAGAGTGATCCATGTGGAAGGTGGAGAGTGAGACGGCACAGAGAGTCTGATCCATGTGGAAGGTGGAGAGTGGGACGGCACAGAGAGAGTGATCCATGTGGAAGGTGGAGAGTGGGACGGCACAGAGAGAGTGATCCATGTGGAAGGTGGAGAGTGGGACGGCACAGAGAGTCTGATCCATGTGGAAGGTGGAGAGTGGGACGGCACAGAGAGAGTGATCCATGTGGAAGGTGGAGAGTGGGACGGCACAGAGAGTCTGATCCATGTGGAAGGTGGAGAGTGGGACGGCACAGAGAGTCTGATCCATGTGGAAGGTGGAGAGTGGGACGGCACAGAGAGAGTGATCCATGTGGAAGGTGGAGAGTGGGACGGCACAGAGAGAGTGATCCATGTGGAAGGTGGAGAGTGGGATGGCACAGAGAGAGTGATCCATGTGGAAGGTGGAGAGTGGGACGGCACAGAGAGTCTGATCCATGTGGAAGGTGGAGAGTGGGACGGCACAGAGAGAGTGATCCATGTGGAAGGTGGAGAGTGGGACGGCACAGAGAGTCTGATCCATGTGGAAGGTGGAGAGTGGGACGGCACAGAGAGTCTGATCCATGTGGAAGGTGGAGAGTGGGACGGCACAGAGAGTCTGATACATGTGGAATGTGGAGAGTGGGACGGCACAGAGAGAGTCTGATCCATGTGGAAGGTGGAGAGTGGGACGGCCCAGAGAGAGTGATCCATGTGGAAGGTGGAGAGTGGGACGGCACAGAGAGTCTGATCCATGTGGAAGGTGGAGAGTGGGACGGCATAGAGAGTCTGATCCATGTGGAAGGTGGAGAGTGGGACGGCACAGAGAGTCTGATCCATGTGGAAGGTGGAGAGTGGGACGGCACAGAGAGTCTGATCCATGTGGAATGTGGAGAGTGGGACGGCACAGAGAGAGTGATCCATGTGGAATGTGGAGAGTGGGACGGCACAGAGAGAGTGATCCATGTGGAAGGTGGAGAGTGGGACGGCACAGAGAGAGTCTGATCCATGTGGAAGGTGGAGAGTGGGACGGCACAGAGAGTCTGATCCATGTGGAATGTGGAGAGTGGGACGGCACAGAGAGAGTGATCCATGTGGAATGTGGAGAGTGGGACGGCACAGAGAGAGTGATCCATGTGGAATGTGGAGAGTGGGACGGCACAGAGAGAGTGATCCATGTGGAATGTGGAGAGTGGGACGGCACAGAGAGAGTGATCCATGTGGAATGTGGAGAGTGGGACGGCACAGAGAGAGTGATCCATGTGGAATGTGGAGAGTGGGACGGCACAGAGAGAGTGATCCATGTGGAATGTGGAGAGTGGGACGGCACAGAGAGAGTGATCCATGTGGAATGTGGAGAGTGGGACGGCACAGAGAGAGTGATCCATGTGGAAGGTGGAGAGTGGGACGGCACAGAGAGAGTCTGATCCATGTGGAAGGTGGAGAGTGGGACGGCACAGAGAGAGTGATCCATGTGGAAGGTGGAGAGTGGAACGGCACAGAGAGAGTGATCCATGTGGAATGTGGAGAGTGGGACGGCACAGAGAGAGTGATCCATGTGGAATGTGGAGAGTGGGACGGCACAGAGAGAGTGATCCATGTGGAATGTGGAGAGTGGGACGGCACAGAGAGAGTGATCCATGTGGAATGTGGAGAGTGGGACGGCACAGAGAGAGTGATCCATGTGGAAGGTGGAGAGTGGGACGGCACAGAGAGAGTCTGATCCATGTGGAAGGTGGAGAGTGGGACGGCACAGAGAGAGTGATCCATGTGGAAGGTGGAGAGTGGGACGGCACAGAGAGTCTGATCCATGTGGAAGGTGGAGAGTGGGACGGCACAGAGAGAGTGATCCATGTGGAAGGTGGAGAGTGGGACGGCCCAGAGAGAGTGATCCATGTGGAAGGTGGAGAGTGGGACGGCACAGAGAGTCTGATCCATGTGGAAGGTGGAGAGTGGGACGGCATAGAGAGTCTGATCCATGTGGAATGTGGAGAGTGGGACGGCACAGAGAGAGTGATCCATGTGGAAGGTGGAGAGTGGGACGGCACAGAGAGTCTGATCCATGTGGAAGGTGGAGAGTGGGACGGCACAGAGAGAGTGATCCATGTGGAAGGTGGAGAGTGGGACGGCACAGAGAGTCTGATACATGTGGAAGGTGGAGAGTGGGACGCACAGAGAGTCTGATCCATGTGGAAGGTGGAGAGTGGGACGGCACAGAGAGTCTGATCCATGTGGAAGGTGGAGAGTGGGATGGCACAGAGAGAGTGATCCATGTGGAAGGTGGAGAGTGGGACGGCACAGAGAGAGTGATCCATGTGGAAGGTGGAGAGTGGGACGGCACAGAGAGTCTGATCCATGTGGAAGGTGGAGAGTGGGACGGCCCAGAGAGAGTGATCCATGTGGAAGGTGGAGAGTGGGACGGCACAGAGAGTCTGATCCATGTGGAAGGTGGAGAGTGGGACGGCATAGAGAGTCTGATCCATGTGGAATGTGGAGAGTGGGACGGCACAGAGAGAGTGATCCATGTGGAAGGTGGAGAGTGGGACGGCACAGAGAGAGTGATCCATGTGGAATGTGGAGAGTGGGACGCACAGAGAGAGTGATCCATGTGGAAAGTGGAGAGTGGGACGGCACAGAGAGTCTGATCCATGTGGAAGGTGGAGAGTGGGACGGCACAGAGAGAGTGATCCATGTGGAAGGTGGAGAGTGGGACGGCACAGAGAGTCTGATCCATGTGGAAGGTGGAGAGTGGGACGGCACAGAGAGAGTGATCCATGTGGAAGGTGGAGAGTGGGACGGCACAGAGAGAGTGATCCATGTGGAAGGTGGAGAGTGGGACGGCACAGAGAGTCTGATCCATGTGGAAGGTGGAGAGTGGGACGGCACAGAGAGAGTGATCCATGTGGAAGGTGGAGAGTGGGACGGCACAGAGAGTCTGATCCATGTGGAAGGTGGAGAGTGGGACGGCACAGAGAGAGTGATCCATGTGGAAGGTGGAGAGTGGGACGGCACAGAGAGAGTGATCCATGTGGAAGGTGGAGAGTGGGACGCACAGAGAGAGTGATCCATGTGGAAGGTGGAGAGTGGGACGGCACAGAGAGTCTGATCCATGTGGAAGGTGGAGAGTGGGACGGCACAGAGAGAGTGATCCATGTGGAAGGTGGAGAGTGGGACGCACAGAGAGAGTGATCCATGTGGAAGGTGGAGAGTGGGACGGCACAGAGAGTCTGATCCATGTGGAAGGTGGAGAGTGGGACGGCACAGAGAGAGTGATCCATGTGGAAGGTGGAGAGTGGGACGGCACAGAGAGTCTGATCCATGTGGAAGGTGGAGAGTGGGACGGCACAGAGAGAGTGATCCATGTGGAAGGTGGAGAGTGGGACGGCACAGAGAGAGTGATCCATGTGGAAGGTGGAGAGTGGGACGGCACAGAGAGAGTGATCCATGTGGAAGGTGGAGAGTGGGACGCACAGAGAGAGTGATCCATGTGGAAGGTGGAGAGTGGGACGGCACAGAGAGTCTGATCCATGTGGAAGGTGGAGAGTGGGACGGCACAGAGAGAGTGATCCATGTGGAAGGTGGAGAGTGGGACGCACAGAGAGAGTGATCCATGTGGAAGGTGGAGAGTGGGACGGCACAGAGAGTCTGATCCATGTGGAAGGTGGAGAGTGGGACGGCACAGAGAGAGTGATCCATGTGGAAGGTGGAGAGTGGGACGGCACAGAGAGTCTGATCCATGTGGAAGGTGGAGAGTGGGACGGCACAGAGAGAGTGATCCATGTGGAAGGTGGAGAGTGGGACGGCACAGAGAGAGTGATCCATGTGGAAGGTGGAGAGTGGGACGCACAGAGAGAGTGATCCATGTGGAAGGTGGAACGTGGGACGGCACAGAGAGAGTGATCCATGTGGAAGGTGGAGAGTGGGACGCACAGAGAGAGTGATCCATGTGGAAGGTGGAACGTGGGACGGCACAGAGAGAGTGATCCATGTGGAATGTGGAGAGTGGGACGGCACAGAGAGTGATCCATGTGGAAGGTGGAGAGTGGGACGGCACAGAGAGAGTGATCCATGTGGAAGGTGGAGAGTGGGACGGCACAGAGAGTCTGATCCATGTGGAAGGTGGAGAGTGGGACGGCACAGAGAGAGTGATCCATGTGGAAGGTGGAGAGTGGGACGGCACAGAGAGAGTGATCCATGTGGAAGGTGGAGAGTGGGACGGCACAGAGAGTCTGATCCATGTGGAAGGTGGAGAGTGGGACGGCACAGAGAGAGTGATCCATGTGGAAGGTGGAGAGTGGGACGGCACAGAGAGAGTGATCCATGTGGAAGGTGGAGAGTGGGACGGCACAGAGAGAGTGATCCATGTGGAAGGTGGAGAGTGGGACGGCACAGAGAGAGTGATCCATGTGGAAGGTGGAGAGTGGGACGCACAGAGAGAGTGATCCATGTGGAAGGTGGAGAGTGGGACGGCACAGAGAGAGTGATCCATGCGGAATTTGGAGAGTGGGACGGCACAGAGAGAGTGATCCATGTGGAAGGTGGAGAGTGGGACGGCACAGAGAGAGTCTGATACATGTGGAAGGTGGAGAGTGGGACGGCACAGAGAGAGTGATCCATGTGGAAGGTGGAGCGTGGGACGGCACAGAGAGTCTGATCCATGTGGAAGGTGGAACGTGGGACGGCACAGAGAGAGTGATCCATGTGGAATGTGGAGAGTGGGACGCACAGAGAGAGTGATCCATGTGGAAGGTGGAGAGTGGGACGGCACAGAGAGAGTGATCCATGCGGAATTTGGAGAGTGGGACGGCACAGAGAGAGTCTGATCCATGTGGAAGGTGGAGAGTGGGACGGCACAGAGAGTCTGATCCATGTGGAAGGTGGAGAGTGGGACGGCACAGAGAGAGTGATCCATGTGGAATGTGGAGAGTGGGACGCACAGAGAGAGTCTGATCCATGTGGAAGGTGGAGAGTGGGACGGCACAGAGAGAGTGATCCATGTGGAATGTGGAGAGTGGGACGCACAGAGAGAGTGATCCATGTGGAAGGTGGAGAGTGGGACGGCACAGAGAGAGTGATCCATGCGGAATTTGGAGAGTGGGACGGCACAGAGAGAGTGATCCATGTGGAAGGTGGAGAGTGGGACGGCACAGAGAGAGTCTGATCCATGTGGAATGTGGAGAGTGGGACGGCACAGAGAGAGTCTGATCCATGTGGAAGGTGGAGAGTGGGACGGCACAGAGAGAGTGATCCATGTGGAAGGTGGAGAGTGGGACGGCACAGAGAGTCTGATACATGTGGAAGGTGGAGAGTGGGATGGCACAGAGAGAGTGATCCATGTGGAAGGTGGAGAGTGGGACGGCACAGAGAGTCTGATCCATGTGGAAGGTGGAGAGTGGGACGGCACAGAGAGAGTGATCCATGTGGAAGGTGGAACGTGGGACGGCACAGAGAGTCTGATCCATGAGGAAGGTGGAGAGTGGGACGGCACAGAGAGTCTGATCCATGAGGAAGGTGGAGAGTGGGACGGCACAGAGAGTCTGATCCATGTGGAAGGTGGAGAGTGGGACGGCACAGAGAGAGTCTGATCCATGTGGAAGGTGGAGAGTGGGACGGCACAGAGAGTCTGATCCATGTGGAATGTGGAGAGTGGGACGGCACAGAGAGTCTGATCCATGTGGAAGGTGGAGAGTGGGACGGCACAGAGAGAGTGATCCATGTGGAAGGTGGAGAGTGGGACGGCACAGAGAGTCTGATCCATGTGGAAGGTGGAGAGTGGGACGGCACAGAGAGAGTGATCCATGTGGAATGTGGAGAGTGGGACGGCACAGAGAGTCTGATCCATGTGGAATGTGGAGAGTGGGACGGCACAGAGAGTCTGATCCATGTGGAACGTGGAGAGTGGGACGGCACAGAGAGAGTGATCCATGTGGAAGGTGGAGAGTGGGACGGCACAGAGAGAGTGATCCATGTGGAAGGTGGAGAGTGGGACGCACAGAGAGAGTGATCCATGAGGAAGGTGGAGAGTGGGACGGCACAGAGAGTCTGATCCATGTGGAAGGTGGAGAGTGGGACGGCACAGAGAGAGTGATCCATGTGGAATGTGGAACGTGGGACGGCACAGAGAGAGTCTGATCCATGTGGAAGGTGGAGAGTGGGACGGCACAGAGAGTCTGATCCATGAGGAAGGTGGAGAGTGGGACGGCACAGAGAGTCTGATCCATGTGGAAGGTGGAGAGTGGGACGGCACAGAGAGAGTGATCCATGTGGAAGGTGGAGAGTGGGACGGCACAGAGAGTCTGATCCATGTGGAAGGTGGAGGAGTGGGACGCACAGAGAGAGTGATCCATGTGGAAGGTGGAGAGTGGGACGGCACAGAGAGAGTGATCCATGTGGAATGTGGAGAGTGGGACGGCACAGAGAGTCTGATCCATGTGGAAGGTGGAGAGTGGGACGCACAGAGAGAGTGATCCATGTGGAAGGTGGAGAGTGGGACGGCACAGAGAGAGTGATCCATGTGGAAGGTTGGAGAGTGGGACGGCACAGAGAGAGTGATCCATGTGGAAGGTGGAGAGTGGGACGGCACAGAGATTCTGATCCATGTGGAAGGTGGAGAGTGGGACGGCACAGAGAGAGTGATCCATGTGGAAGGTGGGAGAGTGGGACTGGCACAGAGAGAGTGATCCATGTGAAGTTGGAGAGTGGGACGGCACAGAGAGTCTGATCCATGTGGAAGGTGGAGAGTGGGACGGCACAGAGAGAGTGATCCATGTGGAAGGTGGAGAGTGGGACGGCACAGAGAGAGTGATCCATGTGGAAGGTGGAGAGTGGGACGGCACAGAGAGAGTGATCCATGTGGAAGGTGGGAGAGTGGGACGGCACAGAGAGAGTGATCCATGTGGAAGGTGGAGAGGTGGGATGGCACAGAGAGAGTGATCCATGTGGAAGGTGGAGAGTGGGGACGGCACAGAGAGTCTGATCCATGTGGAAGGTGGAGAGTGGGACGGCACAGAGAGAGTGATCCTGTGGAAGGTGGAGAGTGGGACGCACAGAGAGAGTGATCCATGTGGAAAGGTGGAGAGTGGGACGGCACAGAGAGAGTGATCCATGTGGAAGGTGGGAGAGTGGGACGGCACAGAGAGAGTGATCCATGTGGAAGGTGGAGAGTGGGATGGCACAGAGAGAGTGATCCATGTGGAAGGTGGAGAGTGGGACGGCACAGAGAGTCTGATCCATGTGGAAGGTGGAGAGTGGGACGGCACAGAGAGAGTGATCCATGTGGAAGGTGGAGAGTGGGACGGCACAGAGAGTCTGATCCATGTGGAAGGTGGAGAGTGGGACGGCACAGAGAGTCTGATCCATGTGGAATGTGGAGAGTGGGACGGCACAGAGAGAGTGATCCATGTGGAAGGTGGAGAGTGGGACGGCACAGAGAGTCTGATCCATGTGGAAGGTGGAGAGTGGGACGGCACAGAGAGTCTGATCCATGTGGAAGGTGGAGAGTGGGACGGCACAGAGAGAGTGATCCATGTGGAAGGTGGAGAGTGGGGACAGCACAGAGAGAGTGATCCATGTGGAAGGTGGAGAGTGGGACGCACAGAGAGAGTGATCCATGTGGAAGGTGGAGAGTGGGACGGCACAGAGAGTCTGATCCATGTGGAAGGTGGAGAGTGGGACAGGTGGAGAGTGGGACAGCACAGAGAGAGTGATCCATGTGGAAGGTGGAGAGTGGGACGGCACAGAGAGAGTGATCCATGTGGAAGGTGGAGAGTGGGACGGCACAGAGAGAGTGATCCATGTGGAAGGTGGAGAGTGGGACGGCACAGAGAGTCTGATCCATGTGGAAGGTGGAGAGTGGGACGGCACAGAGAGAGTGATCCATGTGGAAGGTGGAGCGTGGGACGGCACAGAGAGTCTGATCCATGTGGAAGGTGGAGAGTGGGACGGCACAGAGAGAGTGATCCATGTGGAAGGTGGAGAGTGGGACGGCACAGAGAGTCTGATCCATGTGGAAGGTGGAGAGTGGGACGCACAGAGAGAGTGATCCATGTGGAAGGTGGAGAGTGGGACGGCACAGAGAGAGTGATCCATGTGGAAGGTGGAGAGTGGGACGGCACAGAGAGTCTGATCCATGTGGAAGGTGGAGAGTGGGACGGCACAGAGAGTCTGATCCATGTGGAACGTGGAGAGTGGGACGGCACAGAGAGTCTGATCCATGTGGAAGGTGGAGAGTGGGACGGCACAGAGAGAGTGATCCATGTGGAAGGTGGAGAGTGGGACGGCACAGAGAGTCTGATCCATGTGGAAGGTGGAGAGTGGGACGGCACAGAGAGAGTGATCCATGTGGAAGGTGGAGAGTGGGACGGCACAGAGAGTCTGATCCATGAGGAAGGTGGAGAGTGGGACGGCACAGAGAGAGTGATCCATGTGGAAGGTGGAGAGTGGGACGGCACAGAGAGTCTGATCCATGTGGAAGGTGGAGAGTGGGACGGCACAGAGAGAGTGATCCATGTGGAAGGTGGAGAGTGGGACGGCACAGAGAGAGTGATCCATGTGGAAGGTGGAGAGTGGGACGGCACAGAGAGTCTGATCCATGTGGAAGGTGGAGAGTGGGACGGCACAGAGAGTCTGATCCATGAGGAAGGTGGAGAGTGGGACGGCACAGAGAGAGTGATCCATGTGGAAGGTGGAGAGTGGGACGGCACAGAGAGTCTGATCCATGTGGAAGGTGGAGAGTGGGACGGCACAGAGAGAGTGATCCATGTGGAAGGTGGAGAGTGGGACGGCACAGAGAGAGTGATCCATGTGGAAGGTGGAGAGTGGGACGGCACAGAGAGTCTGATCCATGTGGAAGGTGGAGAGTGGGACGGCACAGAGAGAGTGATCCATGTGGAAGGTGGAGAGTGGGACGGCACAGAGAGAGTGATCCATGTGGAAGGTGGAGAGTGGGACGGCACAGAGAGTCTGATCCATGTGGAAGGTGGAGAGTGGGACGCACAGAGAGAGTGATCCATGTGGAGGGTGGAGAGTGGGACGGCACAGAGAGAGTGATCCATGTGGAAGGTGGAGAGTGGGACGGCACAGAGAGTCTGATCCATGTGGAAGGTGGAGAGTGGGACGCACAGAGAGAGTGATCCATGTGGAATGTGGAGAGTGGGACGGCACAGAGAGTCTGATCCATGTGGAAGGTGGAGAGTGGGACGGCACAGAGAGTCTGATCCATGTGGAATGTGGAGAGTGGGACGGCACAGAGAGAGTGATCCATGTGGAAGGTGGAGAGTGGGACGGCACAGAGAGTCTGATCCATGTGGAAGGTGGAGAGTGGGACGGCACAGAGAGTCTGATCCATGTGGAATGTGGAGAGTGGGACGGCACAGAGAGAGTGATCCATGTGGAAGGTGGAGAGTGGGACGCACAGAGAGTCTGATC
Organism: Hemitrygon akajei; assembly: GCF_048418815.1. Lineage (NCBI taxonomy): Eukaryota > Metazoa > Chordata > Chondrichthyes > Myliobatiformes > Dasyatidae > Hemitrygon > Hemitrygon akajei. The sequence goes on along the minus strand of NC_133150.1, from coordinate 9,859,619 downwards.
CATGTGGAAGGTGGAGAGTGGGACGGCACAGAGAGTCTGATCCATGTGGAATGTGGAGAGTGGGACGGCACAGAGAGAGTGATCCATGTGGAAGGTGGAGAGTGGGACGCACAGAGAGAGTGATCCATGTGGAATGTGGAGAGTGGGACGGCACAGAGAGTCTGATCCATGTGGAAGGTGGAGAGTGGGACGGCACAGAGAGTCTGATCCATGTGGAATGTGGAGAGTGGGACGGCACAGAGATTCTGATCCATGTGGAATGTGGAGAGTGGGACGGCACAGAGAGAGTGATCCATGTGGAAGGTGGAGAGTGGGACGGCACAGAGAGAGTGATCCATGTGGAATGTGGAGAGTGGGACGGCACAGAGATTCTGATCCATGTGGAAGGTGGAGAGTGGGACGGCACAGAGAGAGTGATCCATGTGGAAGGTGGAGAGTGGGACGGCACAGAGAGAGTGATCCATGTGGAAGGTGGAGAGTGGGACGGCACAGAGAGAGTGATCCATGTGGAAGGTGGAGAGTGGGACGGCACAGAGAGAGTCTGATCCATGTGGAAGGTGGAGAGTGGGACGGCACAGAGAGAGTGATCCATGTGGAAGGTGGAGAGTGGGACGGCACAGAGAGAGTGATCCATGTGGAAGGTGGAGAGTGGGACGGCACAGAGAGAGTGATCCATGTGGAAGGTGGAGAGTGGGACGGCACAGAGAGAGTGATCCATGTGGAATGTGGAGAGTGGGACGGCACAGAGAGTCTGATCCATGAGGAAGGTGGAGAGTGGGACGGCACAGAGAGAGTGATCCATGTGGAAGGTGGAGAGTGGGACGGCACAGAGAGAGTGATCCATGTGGAAGTTGGAGAGTGGGACGGCACAGAGAGAGTGATCCATGTGGAAGGTGGAGAGTGGGACGGCACAGAGAGAGTGATCCATGTGGAAGGTGGAGAGTGGGACGGCACAGAGAGAGTGATCCATGTGGAAGGTGGAGAGTGGGACGGCACAGAGAGAGTGATCCATGTGGAAGGTGGAGAGTGGGACGGCACAGAGAGTCTGATCCATGTGGAAGGTGGAGAGTGGGACGGCACAGAGAGAGTGATCCATGTGGAAGGTGGAGAGTGGGACGGCACAGAGAGAGTGATCCATGTGGAATGTGGAGAGTGGGACGGCACAGAGAGAGTGATCCATGTGGAAGGTGGAGAGTGGGATGGCACAGAGAGAGTGATCCATGTGGAAGGTGGAGAGTGGGACGGCACAGAGAGTCTGATCCATGTGGAAGGTGGAGAGTGGGACGGCACAGAGAGTCTGATCCATGAGGAAGGTGGAGAGTGGGACGGCACAGAGAGTCTGATCCATGTGGAATGTGGAGAGTGGGACGGCACAGAGAGAGTGATCCATGTGGAAGGTGGAGAGTGGGACGGCACAGAGAAAGTGATCCATGTGGAATGTGGAACGTGGGACGGCACAGAGAGAGTGATCCATGAGGAAGGTGGAGAGTGGGACGGCACAGAGAGTCTGATCCATGTGGAAGGTGGAGAGTGGGACGGCACAGAGAGAGTGATCCATGTGGAAGGTGGAGAGTGGGACGGCACAGAGAGAGTGATCCATGTGGAAGGTGGAGAGTGGGACGGCACAGAGAGAGTGATCCATGTGGAATGTGGAACGTGGGACGGCACAGAGAGAGTCTGATCCATGTGGAAGGTGGAGAGTGGGACGGCACAGAGAGTCTGATCCATGAGGAAGGTGGAGAGTGGGACGGCACAGAGAGAGTGATCCATGTGGAAGGTGGAGAGTGGGACGCACAGAGAGAGTGATCCATGTGGAAGGTGGAGAGTGGGACGGCACAGAGAGTCTGATCCATGTGGAAGGTGGAGAGTGGGACGGCACAGAGAGAGTGATCCATGTGGAATGTGGAACGTGGGACGGCACAGAGAGAGTCTGATCCATGTGGAAGGTGGAGAGTGGGACGGCACAGAGAGAGTGATCCATGTGGAAGGTGGAGAGTGGGACGGCACAGAGAGAGTGATCCATGTGGAAGGTGGAGAGTGGGACGGCACAGAGAGAGTGATCCATGTGGAAGGTGGAGAGTGGGACGGCACAGAGAGAGTGATCCATGTGGAAGGTGGAGAGTGGGACGGCACAGAGAGTCTGATCCATGTGGAAGGTGGAGAGTGGGACGCACAGAGAGTCTGATCCATGTGGAAGGTGGAGAGTGGGACGGCACAGAGAGAGTGATCCATGTGGAAGGTGGAGAGTGGGACGGCACAGAGAGAGTGATCCATGTGGAAGGTGGAGAGTGGGACGGCACAGAGAGAGTGATCCATGTGGAAGGTGGAGAGTGGGACGGCACAGAGAGAGTGATCCATGTGGAAGGTGGAGAGTGGGACGGCACAGAGAGTCTGATCCATGTGGAAGGTGGAGAGTGGGACGGCACAGAGAGTCTGATCCATGTGGAAGGTGGAGAGTGGGACGGCACAGAGAGAGTGATCCATGCGGAATTTGGAGAGTGGGACGGCACAGAGAGAGTGATCCATGTGGAAGGTGGAGAGTGGGACGGCACAGAGAGAGTGATCCATGTGGAAGGTGGAACGTGGGACGGCACAGAGAGAGTGATCCATGTGGAAGGTGGAGAGTGGGACGGCACAGAGAGTCTGATCCATGTGGAAGGTGGAGAGTGGGACGGCACAGAGAGAGTGATCCATGTGGAATGTGGAGAGTGGGACGGCACAGAGAGTCTGATCCATGTGGAATGTGGAGAGTGGGACGGCACAGAGAGTCTGATCCATGTGGAAGGTGGAGAGTGGGACGGCACAGAGAGAGTGATCCATGTGGAATGTGGAGAGTGGGACGGCACAGAGAGAGTGATCCATGTGGAACGTGGAGAGTGGGACGGCACAGAGAGAGTGATCCATGTGGAATGTGGAGAGTGGGACGGCACAGAGAGAGTTATCCATGTGGAATGTGGAGAGTGGGACGGCACAGAGAGTCTGATCCATGTGGAAGGTGGAGAGTGGGACGGCACAGAGAGAGTGATCCATGTGGAAGGTGGAGAGTGGGACGGCACAGAGAGAGTGATCCATGTGGAAGGTGGAGAGTGGGACGGCACAGAGAGAGTTATCCATGTGGAATGTGGAGAGTGGGACGGCACAGAGAGAGTGATCCATGTGGAAGGTGGAGAGTGGGACGGCACAGAGAGAGTGATCCATGTGGAAGGTGGAGAGTGGGACGGCACAGAGAGAGTGATCCATGTGGAATGTGGAGAGTGGGACGGCACAGAGAGAGTGATCCATGTGGAACGTGGAGAGTGGGACGGCACAGAGAGAGTGATCCATGTGGAAGGTGGAGAGTGGGATGGCACAGAGAGAGTGATCCATGTGGAAGGTGGAGAGTGGGACGGCACAGAGAGAGTGATCCATGTGGAAGGTGGAGAGTGGGACGCACAGAGAGAGTGATCCATGAGGAAGGTGGAGAGTGGGACGGCACAGAGAGTCTGATCCATGTGGAAGGTGGAGAGTGGGACGGCACAGAGAGAGTGATCCATGTGGAATGTGGAACGTGGGACGGCACAGAGAGAGTCTGATCCATGTGGAAGGTGGAGAGTGGGACGGCACAGAGAGTCTGATCCATGAGGAAGGTGGAGAGTGGGACGGCACAGAGAGTCTGATCCATGTGGAAGGTGGAGAGTGGGACGGCACAGAGAGAGTGATCCATGTGGAAGGTGGAGAGTGGGACGGCACAGAGAGTCTGATCCATGTGGAAGGTGGAGAGTGGGACGCACAGAGAGAGTGATCCATGTGGAAGGTGGAGAGTGGGACGGCACAGAGAGAGTGATCCATGTGGAATGTGGAGAGTGGGACGGCACAGAGAGTCTGATCCATGTGGAAGGTGGAGAGTGGGACGCACAGAGAGAGTGATCCATGTGGAAGGTGGAGAGTGGGACGGCACAGAGAGAGTGATCCATGTGGAATGTGGAGAGTGGGACGGCACAGAGAGAGTGATCCATGTGGAAGGTGGAGAGTGGGACGGCACAGAGAGTCTGATCCATGTGGAAGGTGGAGAGTGGGACGGCACAGAGAGAGTGATCCATGTGGAAGGTGGAGAGTGGGACGGCACAGAGAGTCTGATCCATGTGGAAGGTGGAGAGTGGGACGGCACAGAGAGTCTGATCCATGTGGAATGTGGAGAGTGGGACGGCACAGAGAGAGTGATCCATGTGGAAGGTGGAGAGTGGGACGGCACAGAGAGTCTGATCCATGTGGAAGGTGGAGAGTGGGACGGCACAGAGAGTCTGATCCATGTGGAAGGTGGAGAGTGGGACGGCACAGAGAGAGTGATCCATGTGGAAGGTGGAGAGTGGGACGGCACAGAGAGAGTGATCCATGTGGAAGGTGGAGAGTGGGACGGCACAGAGAGTCTGATCCATGTGGAATGTGGAGAGTGGGACAGCACAGAGAGAGTGATCCATGTGGAAGGTGGAGAGTGGGACGCACAGAGAGAGTGATCCATGTGGAAGGTGGAGAGTGGGACGGCACAGAGAGTCTGATCCATGTGGAAGGTGGAGAGTGGGACGGCACAGAGAGAGTGATCCATGTGGAAGGTGGAGAGTGGGACGGCACAGAGAGAGTGATCCATGTGGAAGGTGGAGAGTGGGACGGCACAGAGAGTCTGATCCATGTGGAAGGTGGAGAGTGGGACGGCACAGAGAGTCTGATCCATGTGGAAGGTGGAGAGTGGGACGGCACAGAGAGAGTGATCCATGTGGAAGGTGGAGAGTGGGACGGCACAGAGAGAGTGATCCATGTGGAAGGTGGAGAGTGGGACGGCACAGAGAGAGTGATCCATGTGGAAGGTGGAGAGTGGGACGGCACAGAGAGTCTGATCCATGTGGAACGTGGAGAGTGGGACGGCACAGAGAGAGTGATCCATGTGGAAGGTGGAGAGTGGGATGGCACAGAGAGAGTGATCCATGTGGAAGGTGGAGAGTGGGACGGCACAGAGAGAGTGATCCATGTGGAAGGTGGAGAGTGGGACGCACAGAGAGTCTGATCCATGTGGAAGGTGGAGAGTGGGACGGCACAGAGAGAGTGATCCATGTGGAAGGTGGAGAGTGGGACGCACAGAGAGAGTGATCCATGAGGAAGGTGGAGAGTGGGACGGCACAGAGAGTCTGATCCATGTGGAAGGTGGAGAGTGGGACGGCACAGAGAGAGTGATCCATGTGGAATGTGGAACGTGGGACGGCACAGAGAGAGTCTGATCCATGTGGAAGGTGGAGAGTGGGACGGCACAGAGAGTCTGATCCATGAGGAAGGTGGAGAGTGGGACGGCACAGAGAGTCTGATCCATGTGGAAGGTGGAGAGTGGGACGGCACAGAGAGAGTGATCCATGTGGAAGGTGGAGAGTGGGACGGCACAGAGAGTCTGATCCATGTGGAAGGTGGAGAGTGGGACGCACAGAGAGAGTGATCCATGTGGAAGGTGGAGAGTGGGACGGCACAGAGAGAGTGATCCATGTGGAATGTGGAGAGTGGGACGGCACAGAGAGTCTGATCCATGTGGAAGGTGGAGAGTGGGACGCACAGAGAGAGTGATCCATGTGGAAGGTGGAGAGTGGGACGGCACAGAGAGAGTGATCCATGTGGAATGTGGAGAGTGGGACGGCACAGAGAGAGTGATCCATGTGGAAGGTGGAGAGTGGGACGGCACAGAGAGAGTGATCCATGTGGAAGGTGGAGAGTGGGACGGCACAGAGAGTCTGATCCATGTGGAAGGTGGAGAGTGGGACGGCACAGAGAGTCTGATCCATGTGGAATGTGGAGAGTGGGACGGAACAGAGAGAGTGATCCATGTGGAAGGTGGAGAGTGGGACGGCACAGAGAGTCTGATCCATGTGGAAGGTGGAGAGTGGGACGGCACAGAGAGTCTGATCCATGTGGAAGGTGGAGAGTGGGACGGCACAGAGAGAGTGATCCATGTGGAAGGTGGAGAGTGGGACAGCACAGAGAGAGTGATCCATGTGGAAGGTGGAGAGTGGGACGCACAGAGAGAGTGATCCATGTGGAAGGTGGAGAGTGGGACGCACAGAGAGAGTGATCCATGTGGAAGGTGGAGAGTGGGACGCACAGAGAGAGTGATCCATGTGGAAGGTGGAGAGTGGGACGCACAGAGAGAGTGATCCATGTGGAAGGTGGAGAGTGGGACGGCACAGAGAGTCTGATCCATGTGGAAGGTGGAGAGTGGGACGGCACAGAGAGAGTGATCCATGTGGAAGGTGGAGAGTGGGACGGCACAGAGAGAGTGATCCATGTGGAAGGTGGAGAGTGGGACGGCACAGAGAGTCTGATCCATGTGGAAGGTGGAGAGTGGGACGGCACAGAGAGAGTGATCCATGTGGAAGGTGGAGAGTGGGACGGCACAGAGAGTCTGATCCATGTGGAAGGTGGAGAGTGGGACGGCACAGAGAGAGTGATCCATGTGGAAGGTGGAGAGTGGGACGGCACAGAGAGAGTGATCCATGTGGAAGGTGGAGCGTGGGACGGCACAGAGAGTCTGATCCATGTGGAAGGTGGAGAGTGGGACGGCACAGAGAGAGTGATCCATGTGGAAGGTGGAGAGTGGGACGGCACAGAGAGTCTGATCCATGTGGAAGGTGGAGAGTGGGACGCACAGAGAGAGTGATCCATGTGGAAGGTGGAGAGTGGGACGGCACAGAGAGTCTGATCCATGTGGAAGGTGGAGAGTGGGACGGCACAGAGAGAGTGATCCATGTGGAAGGTGGAGAGTGGGACGGCACAGAGAGTCTGATCCATGTGGAAGGTGGAGAGTGGGACGGCACAGAGAGTCTGATCCATGTGGAACGTGGAGAGTGGGACGGCACAGAGAGTCTGATCCATGAGGAAGGTGGAGAGTGGGACGGCACAGAGAGAGTGATCCATGTGGAAGGTGGAGAGTGGGACGGCACAGAGAGAGTGATCCATGTGGAAGGTGGAGAGTGGGACGGCACAGAGAGTCTGATCCATGTGGAAGGTGGAGAGTGGGACGGCACAGAGAGAGTGATCCATGTGGAAGGTGGAGAGTGGGACGGCACAGAGAGAGTGATCCATGTGGAAGGTGGAGAGTGGGACGGCACAGAGAGAGTGATCCATGTGGAAGGTGGAGAGTGGGACGGCACAGAGAGAGTGATCCATGTGGAAGGTGGAGAGTGGGACGGCACAGAGAGTCTGATCCATGTGGAAGGTGGAGAGTGGGACGCACAGAGAGAGTGATCCATGTGGAGGGTGGAGAGTGGGACGGCACAGAGAGAGTGATCCATGTGGAAGGTGGAGAGTGGGACGGCACAGAGAGTCTGATCCATGTGGAAGGTGGAGAGTGGGACGCACAGAGAGAGTGATCCATGTGGAATGTGGAGAGTGGGACGGCACAGAGAGTCTGATCCATGTGGAAGGTGGAGAGTGGGACGCACAGAGAGAGTGATCCATGTGGAGGGTGGAGAGTGGGACGGCACAGAGAGAGTGATCCATGTGGAAGGTGGAGAGTGGGACGGCACAGAGAGTCTGATCCATGTGGAAGGTGGAGAGTGGGACGCACAGAGAGAGTGATCCATGTGGAATGTGGAGAGTGGGACGGCACAGAGAGTCTGATCCATGTGGAAGGTGGAGAGTGGGACGGCACAGAGAGTCTGATCCATGTGGAATGTGGAGAGTGGGACGGCACAGAGATTCTGATCCATGTGGAATGTGGAGAGTGGGACGGCACAGAGAGAGTGATCCATGTGGAAGGTGGAGAGTGGGACGGCACAGAGAGAGTGATCCATGCGGAATTTGGAGAGTGGGACGGCACAGAGAGAGTGATCCATGTGGAATGTGGAGAGTGGGACGGCACAGAGAGAGTGATCCATGTGGAAGGTGGAGAGTGGGACGGCACAGAGAGTCTGATCCATGTGGAAGGTGGAGAGTGGGACGGCACAGAGAGAGTGATCCATGTGGAATGTGGAGAGTGGGACGGCACAGAGAGAGTGATCCATGTGGAAGGTGGAGAGTGGGACGGCACAGAGAGTCTGATCCATGTGGAAGGTGGAGAGTGGGACGGCACAGAGAGAGTGATCCATGTGGAAGGTGGAGAGTGGGACGGCACAGAGAGAGTGATCCATGTGGAAGGTGGAGAGTGGGACGGCACAGAGAGAGTCTGATACATGTGGAAGGTGGAGAGTGGGACGGCACAGAGAGAGTGATCCATGTGGAAGGTGGAGAGTGGGACGGCACAGAGAGAGTGATCCATGTGGAAGGTGGAGAGTGGGACGGCACAGAGAGAGTGATCCATGTGGAAGGTGGAGAGTGGGACGGCACAGAGAGTCTGATCCATGAGGAAGGTGGAGAGTGGGACGGCACAGAGAGAGTGATCCATGTGGAAGGTGGAGAGTGGGACGGCACAGAGAGTCTGATACATGTGGAAGGTGGAGAGTGGGACGGCACAGAGAGTCTGATCCATGTGGAAGGTGGAGAGTGGGACGGCACAGAGAGAGTGATCCATGTGGAAGGTGGAGAGTGGGACGGCACAGAGAGAGTGATCCATGTGGAAGGTGGAGAGTGGGACGGCACAGAGAGTCTGATACATGTGGAAGGTGGAGAGTGGGACGGCACAGAGAGTCTGATCCATGTGGAAGGTGGAGAGTGGGACGGCACAGAGAGAGTGATCCATGTGGAAGGTGGAGAGTGGGACGGCACAGAGAGAGTGATCCATGTGGAAGGTGGAGAGTGGGACGGCACAGAGAGAGTGATCCATGTGGAAGGTGGAGAGTGGGACGGCACAGAGAGAGTGATCCATGTGGAATGTGGAGAGTGGGACGGCACAGAGAGAGTGATCCATGTGGAATGTGGAGAGTGGGACGGCACAGAGAGTCTGATCCATGTGGAAGGTGGAAAGTGGGACGGCACAGAGAGTCTGATCCATGTGGAAGGTGGAGAGTGGGACGGCACAGAGAGAGTGATCCATGTGGAAGGTGGAGAGTGGGACGGCACAGAGAGAGTGATCCATGTGGAAGGTGGAACGTGGGACGGCACAGAGAGAGTGATCCATGTGGAATGTGGAGAGTGGGACGCACAGAGAGAGTGATCCATGTGGAAGGTGGAGAGTGGGACGGCACAGAGAGTCTGATCCATGCGGAATTTGGAGAGTGGGACGGCACAGAGAGAGTGATCCATGTGGAAGGTGGAGAGTGGGACGGCACAGAGAGAGTCTGATCCATGTGGAAGGTGGAGAGTGGGACGGCACAGAGAGAGTGATCCATGTGGAATGTGGAGAGTGGGACGCACAGAGAGAGTGATCCATGTGGAAGGTGGAGAGTGGGACGGCACAGAGAGAGTGATCCATGTGGAAGGTGGAGAGTGGGACGGCACAGAGAGTCTGATCCATGCGGAATTTGGAGAGTGGGACGGCACAGAGAGAGTGATCCATGTGGAAGGTGGAGAGTGGGACGGCACAGAGAGAGTGATCCATGTGGAATGTGGAGAGTGGGACGGCACAGAGAGAGTGATCCATGTGGAATGTGGAGAGTGGGACGCACAGAGAGAGTGATCCATGTGGAAGGTGGAGAGTGGGACGGCACAGAGAGAGTCTGATCCATGTGGAAGGTGGAGAGTGGGACGGCACAGAGAGAGTGATCCATGTGGAAGGTGGAGAGTGGGACGGCACAGAGAGTCTGATCCATGCGGAATTTGGAGAGTGGGACGGCACAGAGAGAGTGATCCATGTGGAAGGTGGAGAGTGGGACGGCACAGAGAGAGTGATCCATGTGGAATGTGGAGAGTGGGACGCACAGAGAGAGTGATCCATGTGGAAGGTGGAGAGTGGGACGGCACAGAGAGAGTCTGATCCATGTGGAAGGTGGAGAGTGGGACGGCACAGAGAGAGTGATCCATGTGGAAGGTGGAGAGTGGGACGGCACAGAGAGTCTGATCCATGTGGAAGGTGGAGAGTGGGACGGCACAGAGAGAGTGATCCATGAGGAAGGTGGAGAGTGGGACGGCACAGAGAGTCTGATCCATGTGGAAGGTGGAGAGAGGGACGGCACAGAGAGTCTGATCCATGTGGAAGGTGGAGAGTGGGACGGCACAGAGAGAGTCTGATCCATGTGGAAGGTGGAGAGTGGGACGGCACAGAGAGAGTGATCCATGTGGAAGGTGGAGAGTGGGACGGCACAGAGAGTCTGATCCATGTGGAAGGTGGAGAGTGGGACGGCACAGAGAGTCTGATCCATGAGGAAGGTGGAGAGTGGGACGGCACAGAGAGTCTGATCCATGTGGAAGGTGGAGAGTGGGATGGCACAGAGAGAGTGATCCATGTGGAAGGTGGAGAGTGGGACGGCACAGAGAGTCTGATCCATGTGGAAGGTGGAGAGTGGGACGGCACAGAGAGTCTGATCCATGAGGAAGGTGGAGAGTGGGACGGCACAGAGAGTCTGATCCATGTGGAATGTGGAGAGTGGGACGGCACAGAGAGAGTGATCCATGTGGAAGGTGGAGAGTGGGACGGCACAGAGAAAGTGATCCATGTGGAATGTGGAACGTGGGACGGCACAGAGAGAGTGATCCATGAGGAAGGTGGAGAGTGGGACGGCACAGAGAGTCTGATCCATGTGGAAGGTGGAGAGTGGGACGGCACAGAGAGAGTGATCCATGTGGAATGTGGAACGTGGGACGGCACAGAGAGAGTCTGATCCATGTGGAAGGTGGAGAGTGGGACGGCACAGAGAGTCTGATCCATGAGGAAGGTGGAGAGTGGGACGGCACAGAGAGAGTGATCCATGTGGAAGGTGGAGAGTGGGACGCACAGAGAGAGTGATCCATGTGGAAGGTGGAGAGTGGGACGGCACAGAGAGTCTGATCCATGTGGAAGGTGGAGAGTGGGACGGCACAGAGAGAGTGATCCATGTGGAATGTGGAACGTGGGACGGCACAGAGAGAGTCTGATCCATGTGGAAGGTGGAGAGTGGGACGGCACAGAGAGAGTGATCCATGTGGAAGGTGGAGAGTGGGACGGCACAGAGAGAGTGATCCATGTGGAAGGTGGAGAGTGGGACGGCACAGAGAGAGTGATCCATGTGGAAGGTGGAGAGTGGGACGGCACAGAGAGAGTGATCCATGTGGAAGGTGGAGAGTGGGACGGCACAGAGAGTCTGATCCATGTGGAAGGTGGAGAGTGGGACGCACAGAGAGTCTGATCCATGTGGAAGGTGGAGAGTGGGACGGCACAGAGAGAGTGATCCATGTGGAAGGTGGAGAGTGGGACGGCACAGAGAGAGTGATCCATGTGGAAGGTGGAGAGTGGGACGGCACAGAGAGTCTGATACATGTGGAAGGTGGAGAGTGGGACGGCACAGAGAGAGTGATCCATGTGGAAGGTGGAGAGTGGGACGGCACAGAGAGAGTGATCCATGCGGAATTTGGAGAGTGGGACGGCACAGAGAGAGTGATCCATGTGGAAGGTGGAGAGTGGGACGGCACAGAGAGAGTGATCCATGTGGAAGGTGGAACGTGGGACGGCACAGAGAGAGTGATCCATGTGGAAGGTGGAGAGTGGGACGGCACAGAGAGAGTGATCCATGTGGAAGGTGGAGAGTGGGACGGCACAGAGAGAGTGATCCATGTGGAAGGTGGAGAGTGGGACGGCACAGAGAGTCTGATCCATGTGGAAGGTGGAGAGTGGGACGGCACAGAGAGAGTGATCCATGTGGAAGGTGGAACGTGGGACGGCACAGAGAGTCTGATCCATGAGGAAGGTGGAGAGTGGGACGGCACAGAGAGTCTGATCCATGAGGAAGGTGGAGAGTGGGACGGCACAGAGAGTCTGATCCATGAGGAAGGTGGAGAGTGGGACGGCACAGAGAGTCTGATCCATGAGGAAGGTGGAGAGTGGGACGGCACAGAGAGTCTGATCCATGAGGAAGGTGGAGAGTGGGACGGCACAGAGAGTCTGATCCATGTGGAATGTGGAGAGTGGGACGGCACAGAGAGAGTGATCCATGTGGAATGTGGAGAGTGGGACGGCACAGAGAGAGTGATCCATGTGGAAGGTGGAGAGTGGGACGGCACAGAGAGAGTGATCCATGTGGAAGGTGGAGAGTGGGACGGCACAGAGAGTCTGATCCATGTGGAAGGTGGAGAGTGGGACGGCACAGAGAGAGTGATCCATGTGGAAGGTGGAGAGTGGGACGGCACAGAGAGAGTGATCCATGTGGAAGGTGGAGAGTGGGACGGCACAGAGAGTCTGATCCATGTGGAAGGTGGAGAGTGGGACGCACAGAGAGTCTGATCCATGTGGAAGGTGGAGAGTGGGACGGCACAGAGAGTCTGATCCATGTGGAAGGTGGAGAGTGGGACGGCACAGAGAGAGTGATCCATGCGGAATTTGGAGAGTGGGACGGCACAGAGAGAGTGATCCATGTGGAAGGTGGAGAGTGGGACGGCACAGAGAGAGTGATCCATGTGGAAGGTGGAACGTGGGACGGCACAGAGAGAGTGATCCATGTGGAAGGTGGAGAGTGGGACGGCACAGAGAGAGTGATCCATGTGGAAGGTGGAGAGTGGGACGGCACAGAGAGAGTGATCCATGTGGAAGGTGGAGAGTGGGACGGCACAGAGAGTCTGATACATGTGGAAGGTGGAGAGTGGGACGGCACAGAGAGTCTTATCCATGTGGAAGGTGGAGAGTGGGACGGCACAGAGAGAGTGATCCATGTGGAAGGTGGAACGTGGGACGGCACAGAGAGTCTGATCCATGAGGAAGGTGGAGAGTGGGACGGCACAGAGAGTCTGATCCATGAGGAAGGTGGAGAGTGGGACGGCACAGAGAGTCTGATCCATGAGGAAGGTGGAGAGTGGGACGGCACAGAGAGTCTGATCCATGTGGAAGGTGGAGAGTGGGACGCACAGAGAGTCTGATCCATGTGGAAGGTGGAGAGTGGGACGGCACAGAGAGAGTGATCCATGTGGAAGGTGGAGAGTGGGATGGCACAGAGAGTCTGATCCATGTGGAAGGTGGAGAGTGGGACGGCACAGAGAGAGTGATCCATGTGGAAGGTGGAGAGTGGGACGGCACAGAGAGTCTGATCCATGTGGAAGGTGGAGAGTGGGACGGCACAGAGAGTCTGATCCATGTGGAAGGTGGAGAGTGGGACGGCACAGAGAGTCTGATCCATGTGGAAGGTGGAGAGTGGGACGGCACAGAGAGTCTGATCCATGTGGAAGGTGGAGAGTGGGACGGCACAGAGAGAGTGATCCATGAGGAAGGTGGAGAGTGGGACGGCACAGAGAGTCTGATCCATGAGGAAGGTGGAGAGTGGGACGGCACAGAGAGTCTGATCCATGAGGAAGGTGGAGAGTGGGACGGCACAGAGAGTCTGATCCATGTGGAAGGTGGAGAGTGGGACGCACAGAGAGTCTGATCCATGTGGAAGGTGGAGAGTGGGACGGCACAGAGAGAGTGATCCATGTGGAAGGTGGAGAGTGGGATGGCACAGAGAGTCTGATCCATGTGGAAGGTGGAGAGTGGGACGGCACAGAGAGAGTGATCCATGTGGAAGGTGGAGAGTGGGACGGCACAGAGAGTCTGATCCATGTGGAAGGTGGAGAGTGGGACGGCACAGAGAGTCTGATCCATGTGGAAGGTGGAGAGTGGGACGGCACAGAGAGTCTGATCCATGTGGAAGGTGGAGAGTGGGACGCACAGAGAGAGTGATCCATGTGGAAGGTGGAACGTGGGACGGCACAGAGAGAGTGATCCATGTGGAAGGTGGAACGTGGGACGGCACAGAGAGAGTGATCCATGTGGAAGGTGGAGAGTGGGACGGCACAGAGAGTCTGATCCATGTGGAAGGTGGAGAGTGGGACGGCACAGAGAGTCTGATCCATGTGGAAGGTGGAGAGTGGGACGGCACAGAGAGAGTGATCCATGTGGAAGGTGGAGAGTGGGACGCACAGAGAGAGTGATCCATGTGGAAGGTGGAACGTGGGACGGCACAGAGAGTCTGATCCATGTGGAAGGTGGAGAGTGGGACGGCACAGAGAGAGTGATCCATGTGGAAGGTGGAGAGTGGGACGGCACAGAGAGTCTGATCCATGTGGAAGGTGGAGAGTGGGACGGCACAGAGAGTCTGATCCATGTGGAAGGTGGAGAGTGGGACGGCACAGAGAGTCTGATCCATGTGGAAGGTGGAGAGTGGGACGGCACAGAGAGAGTGATCCATGTGGAAGGTGGAGAGTGGGACGGCACAGAGAGTCTGATCCATGTGGAAGGTGGAGAGTGGGACGGCACAGAGAGAGTGATCCATGTGGAAGGTGGAGAGTGGGACGGCACAGAGAGAGTGATCCATGTGGAAGGTGGTGAGTGGGACGGCACAGAGAGAGTGATCCATGCGGAAGGTGGAGAGTGGGATGGCACAGAGAGAGTGATCCATGTGGAAGGTGGAGAGTGGGACGGCACAGAGAGAGTGATCCATGTGGAAGGTGGAGAGTGGGACGGCACAGAGAGAGTGATCCATGTGGAAGGTGGAGAGTGGGACGGCACAGAGAGAGTGATCCATGCGGAAGGTGGAGAGTGGGATGGCACAGAGAGAGTGATCCATGTGGAAGGTGGAGAGTGGGACGGCACAGAGAGTCTGATCCATGTGGAAGGTGGAGAGTGGGACGGCACAGAGAGTCTGATCCATGTGGAAGGTGGAGAGTGGGACGGCACAGAGAGAGTGATCCATGTTTAAGGTGGAGAGTGGGATGGCACAGAGAGAGTGATCCATGTGGAAGGTGGAGAGTGGGACGGCACAGAGAGAGTGATCCATGTGGAAGGTGGAGAGTGGGACGGCACAGAGAGAGTGATCCATGTGGAAGGTGGAGAGTGGGACGGCACAGAGAGAGTCTGATCCATGTGGAAGGTGGAAAGTGGGACGGCACAGAGAGTCTGATACATGTAGAATGTGGAGAGTGGGACGCACAGAGAGAGTGATCCATGTGGAAGTTGGAGAGTGGGACAGCACAGAGAGTCTGATCCATGTGGAAGGTGGAGAGTGGGACGGCACAGAGAGAGTGATCCATGTGGAAGGTGGAACGTGGGACGGCACAGAGAGTCTGATCCATGAGGAAGGTGGAGAGTGGGACGGCACAGAGAGTCTGATCCATGAGGAAGGTGGAGAGTGGGACGGCACAGAGAGTCTGATCCATGTGGAATGTGGAGAGTGGGACGGCACAGAGAGAGTGATCCATGTGGAATGTGGAACGTGGGACGGCACAGAGAGAGTGATCCATGTGGAAGGTGGAGAGTGGGACGGCACAGAGAGAGTGATCCATGTGGAAGGTGGAGAGTGGGACGGCACAGAGAGAGTGATCCATGTGGAAGGTGGAGAGTGGGACGGCACAGAGAGTCTGATCCATGTGGAAGGTGGAGAGTGGGACGGCACAGAGAGAGTGATCCATGTGGAATGTGGAACGTGGGACGGCACAGAGAGAGTGATCCATGTGGAATGTGGAACGTGGGACGGCACAGAGAGAGTGATCCATGTGGAAGGTGGAGAGTGGGACGGCACAGAGAGTCTGATCCATGTGGAAGGTGGAGAGTGGGACGGCACAGAGAGTCTGATCCATGAGGAAGGTGGAGAGTGGGACGGCACAGAGAGTCTGATCCATGAGGAAGGTGGAGAGTGGGACGGCACAGAGAGTCTGATCCATGAGGAAGGTGGAGAGTGGGACGGCACAGAGAGAGTGATCCATGTGGAATGTGGAACGTGGGACGGCACAGAGAGAGTCTGATCCATGTGGAAGGTGGAGAGTGGGACGGCACAGAGAGAGTGATCCATGTGGAAGGTGGAGAGTGGGACGGCACAGAGAGAGTGATCCATGTGGAAGGTGGAGAGTGGGACGGCACAGAGAGAGTGATCCATGTGGAAGGTGGAGAGTGGGATGGCACAGAGAGAGTGATCCATGTGGAAGGTGGAGAGTGGGACGGCACAGAGAGAGTGATCCATGCGGAATTTGGAGAGTGGGACGGCACAGAGAGAGTGATCCATGTGGAATGTGGAGAGTGGGACGGCACAGAGAGTCTGATCCATGTGGAAGGTGGAGAGTGGGACGGCACAGAGAGTCTGATCCATGTGGAAGGTGGAGAGTGGGACGGCACAGAGAGAGTGATCCATGTGGAAGGTGGAGAGTGGGACGGCACAGAGAGAGTGATCCATGTGGAAGGTGGAGAGTGGGACGGCACAGAGAGAGTGATCCATGTGGAAGGTGGAGAGTGGGACGGCACAGAGAGAGTGATCCATGTGGAAGGTGGAGAGTGGGACGGCACAGAGAGAGTGATCCATGTGGAAGGTGGAGAGTGGGACGGCACAGAGAGAGTGATCCATGTGGAAGGTGGAACGTGGGACGGCACAGAGAGACTGATCCATGTGGAAGGTGGAGAGTGGGACGGCACAGAGAGTCTGATCCATGTGGAAGGTGGAACGTGGGACGGCACAGAGAGAGTGATCCATGTGGAAGGTGGAGAGTGGGACGGCACAGAGAGAGTGATCCATGTGGAAGGTGGAACGTGGGACGGCACAGAGAGAGTGATCCATGTGGAAGGTGGAGAGTGGGACGGCACAGAGAGAGTGATCCATGTGGAAGGTGGAACGTGGGACGGCACAGAGAGAGTGATCCATGTGGAAGGTGGAGAGTGGGATGGCACAGAGAGTCTGATCCATGTGGAAGGTGGAGAGTGGGACGGCACAGAGAGAGTGATCCATGTGGAAGGTGGAACGTGGGACGGCACAGAGAGAGTGATCCATGAGGAAGGTGGAGAGTGGGACGGCACAGAGAGTCTGATCCATGAGGAAGGTGGAGAGTGGGACGGCACAGAGAGTCTGATCCATGTGGAAGGTGGAGAGTGGGACGCACAGAGAGTCTGATCCATGTGGAAGGTGGAGAGTGGGACGGCACAGAGAGAGTGATCCATGTGGAAGGTGGAGAGTGGGACGGCACAGAGAGTCTGATCCATGTGGAAGGTGGAGAGTGGGACGGCACAGAGAGTCTGATCCATGTGGAAGGTGGAGAGTGGGACGGCACAGAGAGAGTGATCCATGTGGAAGGTGGAGAGTGGGACGGCACAGAGAGTCTGATCCATGTGGAAGGTGGAGAGTGGGACGGCACAGAGAGAGTGATCCATGTGGAAGGTGGAGAGTGGGACGGCACAGAGAGAGTGATCCATGTGGAAGGTGGAGAGTGGGACGCACAGAGAGTCTGATCCATGTGGAAGGTGGAGAGTGGGACGGCACAGAGAGAGTGATCCATGTGGAAGGTGGAGAGTGGGACGCACAGAGAGAGTGATCCATGTGGAAGGTGGAGAGTGGGACGGCACAGAGAGTCTGATCCATGTGGAAGGTGGAGAGTGGGACGGCACAGAGAGTCTGATCCATGTGGAAGGTGGAGAGTGGGACGGCACAGAGAGTCTGATCCATGTGGAAGGTGGAGAGTGGGACGGCACAGAGAGTCTGATCCATGTGGAAGGTGGAGAGTGGGACGGCACAGAGAGTCTGATCCATGTGGAATGTGGAGAGTGGGATGGCACAGAGAGAGTGATCCATGTGGAAGGTGGAGAGTGGGATGGCACAGAGAGAGTGATCCATGTGGAAGGTGGAGAGTGGGACGGCACAGAGAGAGTGATCCATGTGGAAGGTGGAGAGTGGGACGGCACAGAGAGAGTGATCCATGCGGAAGGTGGAGAGTGGGATGGCACAGAGAGAGTGATCCATGTGGAAGGTGGAGAGTGGGACGGCACAGAGAGTCTGATCCATGTGGAAGGTGGAGAGTGGGATGGCACAGAGAGAGTGATCCATGTGGAAGGTGGAGAGTGGGACGGCACAGAGAGAGTGATCCATGTGGAATGTGGAGAGTGGGATGGCACAGAGAGAGTGATCCATGTGGAAGGTGGAGAGTGGGACGGCACAGAGAGAGTGATCCATGTGGAAGGTGGAGAGTGGGACGGCACAGAGAGAGTGATCCATGTGGAAGGTGGAGAGTGGGACGGCACAGAGAGTCTGATCCATGTGGAAGGTGGAGAGTGGGACGGCACAGAGAGTCTGATCCATTAGGAAGGTGGAGAGTGGGACGGCACAGAGAGAGTGATCCATGTGGAAGGTGGAGAGTGGGACGGCACAGAGAGTCTGATCCATGTGGAAGGTGGAGAGTGGGACGGCACAGAGAGTCTGATCCATTAGGAAGGTGGAGAGTGGGACGCACAGAGAGAGTGATCCATGTGGAAGGTGGAGAGTGGGACGGCACAGAGAGTCTGATCCATGTGGAAGGTGGAGAGTGGGACGGCACAGAGAGTCTGATCCATTAGGAAGGTGGAGAGTGGGACGGCACAGAGAGAGTGATCCATGTGGAAGGTGGAGAGTGGGACGGCACAGAGAGAGTGATCCATGTGGAAGGTGGAGAGTGGGACGGCACAGAGAGTCTGATCCATGTGGAAGGTGGAGAGTGGGACGGCACAGAGAGAGTGATCCATGTGGAAGGTGGAGAGTGGGACGACACAGAGAGTCTGATCCATGTGGAAGGTGGAGAGTGGGACGGCACAGAGAGAGTCTGATCCATGTGGAAGGTGGAGAGTGGGACGGCACAGAGAGTCTGATCCATGTGGAAGGTGGAGAGTGGGACGGCACAGAGAGTCTGATCCATTAGGAAGGTGGAGAGTGGGACGGCACAGAGAGAGTGATCCATGTGGAAGTTGGAGAGTGGGACGGCACAGAGAGAGTGATCCATGTGGAAGGTGGAGAGTGGGACGGCACAGAGAGAGTGATCCAGGTGGAAGGTGGAGAGTGGGACGGCACAGAGAGAGTGATCCATGTGGAAGGTGGAGAGTGGGACGGCACAGAGAGTCTGATCCATGTGGAAGGTGGAGAGTGGGATGGCACAGAGAGAGTCTGATCCATGTGGAAGGTGGAGAGTGGGACGGCACAGAGAGAGTGATCCATGTGGAAGGTGGAGAGTGGGACGGCACAGAGAGTCTGATCCATGTGGAAGGTGGAGAGTGGGACGGCACAGAGAGTCTGATCCATTAGGAAGGTGGAGAGTGGGACGGCACAGAGAGAGTGATCCATGTGGAAGGTGGAGAGTGGGACGGCACAGAGAGAGTGATCCATGTGGAAGGTGGAGAGTGGGACGGCACAGAGAGAGTGATCCATGTGGAAGGTGGAGAGTGGGACGACACAGAGAGTCTGATCCATGTGGAAGGTGGAGAGTGGGACGGCACAGAGAGAGTCTGATCCATGTGGAAGGTGGAGAGTGGGACGGCACAGAGAGTCTGATCCATGTGGAAGGTGGAGAGTGGGACGGCACAGAGAGTCTGATCCATTAGGAAGGTGGAGAGTGGGACGGCACAGAGAGAGTGATCCATGTGGAAGTTGGAGAGTGGGACGGCACAGAGAGAGTGATCCATGTGGAAGGTGGAGAGTGGGACGGCACAGAGAGAGTGATCCAGGTGGAAGGTGGAGAGTGGGACGGCACAGAGAGAGTGATCCATGTGGAAGGTGGAGAGTGGGACGGCACAGAGAGTCTGATCCATGTGGAAGGTGGAACGTGGGACGGCACAGAGAGAGTGATCCATGTGGAAGGTGGAACGTGGGACGGCACAGAGAGAGTGATCCATGTGGAAGGTGGAGAGTGGGACGGCACAGAGAGTCTGATCCATGTGGAAGGTGGAGAGTGGGACGGCACAGAGAGTCTGATCCATGTGGAATGTGGAGAGTGGGACGGCACAGAGAGTCTGATCCATGTGGAATGTGGAGAGTGGGACGGCACAGAGAGTCTGATCCATGTGGAAGGTGGAGAGTGGGACGGCACAGAGAGTCTGATCCATGTGGAATGTGGAGAGTGGGACGGCACAGAGAGTCTGATCCATGTGGAATGTGGAGAGTGGGACGGCACAGAGAGTCTGATCCATGTGGAAGGTGGAGAGTGGGACGGCACAGAGAGAGTGATCCATGTGGAATGTGGAGAGTGGGACGGCACAGAGAGAGTGATCCATGTGGAAGGTGGAGAGTGGGACGGCACAGAGAGAGTGATCCATGTGGAAGGTGGAGAGTGGGACGGCACAGAGAGAGTGATCCATGTGGAAGGTGGAGAGTGGGACGCACAGAGAGAGTGATCCATGTGGAAGGTGGAGAGTGGGACGGCACAGAGAGAGTGATCCATGTGGAAGGTGGAGAGTGGGACGCACAGAGAGAGTGATCCATGTGGAAGGTGGAGAGTGGGACGGCACAGAGAGAGTTATCCATGTGGAAGGTGGAGAGTGGGACGGCACAGAGAGAGTTATCCATGTGGAAGGTGGAGAGTGGGACGGCACAGAGAGAGTGATCCATGTGGAAGGTGGAGAGTGGGACGGCACAGAGAGTCTGATCCATGTGGAATGTGGAGAGTGGGACGGCACAGAGAGTCTGATCCATGTGGAAGGTGGAGAGTGGGACGGCACAGAGAGAGTGATCCATGTGGAAGGTGGAGAGTGGGACGGCACAGAGAGAGTGATCCATGTGGAAGGTGGAGAGTGGGACGGCACAGAGAGAGTGATCCATGTGGAAGGTGGAGAGTGGGACGGCACAGAGAGAGTGATCCATGTGGAAGGTGGAGAGTGGGACGGCACAGAGAGAGTGATCCATGTGGAAGGTGGAGAGTGGGACGGCACAGAGAGAGTGATCCATGTGGAAGGTGGAACGTGGGACGGCACAGAGAGACTGATCCATGTGGAAGGTGGAGAGTGGGACGGCACAGAGAGTCTGATCCATGTGGAAGGTGGAACGTGGGACGGCACAGAGAGAGTGATCCATGTGGAAGGTGGAGAGTGGGACGGCACAGAGAGAGTGATCCATGTGGAAGGTGGAACGTGGGACGGCACAGAGAGAGTGATCCATGTGGAAGGTGGAGAGTGGGACGGCACAGAGAGAGTGATCCATGTGGAAGGTGGAACGTGGGACGGCACAGAGAGAGTGATCCATGTGGAAGGTGGAGAGTGGGATGGCACAGAGAGTCTGATCCATGTGGAAGGTGGAGAGTGGGACGGCACAGAGAGAGTGATCCATGTGGAAGGTGGAACGTGGGACGGCACAGAGAGAGTGATCCATGAGGAAGGTGGAGAGTGGGACGGCACAGAGAGTCTGATCCATGAGGAAGGTGGAGAGTGGGACGGCACAGAGAGTCTGATCCATGTGGAAGGTGGAGAGTGGGACGCACAGAGAGTCTGATCCATGTGGAAGGTGGAGAGTGGGACGGCACAGAGAGAGTGATCCATGTGGAAGGTGGAGAGTGGGACGGCACAGAGAGTCTGATCCATGTGGAAGGTGGAGAGTGGGACGGCACAGAGAGTCTGATCCATGTGGAAGGTGGAGAGTGGGACGGCACAGAGAGAGTGATCCATGTGGAAGGTGGAGAGTGGGACGGCACAGAGAGTCTGATCCATGTGGAAGGTGGAGAGTGGGACGGCACAGAGAGAGTGATCCATGTGGAAGGTGGAGAGTGGGACGGCACAGAGAGAGTGATCCATGTGGAAGGTGGAGAGTGGGACGGCACAGAGAGAGTGATCCATGTGGAAGGTGGAGAGTGGGACGCACAGAGAGTCTGATCCATGTGGAAGGTGGAGAGTGGGACGGCACAGAGAGAGTGATCCATGTGGAAGGTGGAGAGTGGGACGCACAGAGAGAGTGATCCATGTGGAAGGTGGAGAGTGGGACGGCACAGAGAGTCTGATCCATGTGGAAGGTGGAGAGTGGGACGGCACAGAGAGTCTGATCCATGTGGAAGGTGGAGAGTGGGACGGCACAGAGAGTCTGATCCATGTGGAAGGTGGAGAGTGGGACGGCACAGAGAGTCTGATCCATGTGGAAGGTGGAGAGTGGGACGGCACAGAGAGTCTGATCCATGTGGAATGTGGAGAGTGGGATGGCACAGAGAGAGTGATCCATGTGGAAGGTGGAGAGTGGGATGGCACAGAGAGAGTGATCCATGTGGAAGGTGGAGAGTGGGACGGCACAGAGAGAGTGATCCATGTGGAAGGTGGAGAGTGGGACGGCACAGAGAGAGTGATCCATGCGGAAGGTGGAGAGTGGGATGGCACAGAGAGAGTGATCCATGTGGAAGGTGGAGAGTGGGACGGCACAGAGAGTCTGATCCATGTGGAAGGTGGAGAGTGGGATGGCACAGAGAGAGTGATCCATGTGGAAGGTGGAGAGTGGGACGGCACAGAGAGAGTGATCCATGTGGAATGTGGAGAGTGGGATGGCACAGAGAGAGTGATCCATGTGGAAGGTGGAGAGTGGGACGGCACAGAGAGAGTGATCCATGTGGAAGGTGGAGAGTGGGACGGCACAGAGAGAGTGATCCATGTGGAAGGTGGAGAGTGGGACGGCACAGAGAGTCTGATCCATGTGGAAGGTGGAGAGTGGGACGGCACAGAGAGTCTGATCCATTAGGAAGGTGGAGAGTGGGACGGCACAGAGAGAGTGATCCATGTGGAAGGTGGAGAGTGGGACGGCACAGAGAGTCTGATCCATGTGGAAGGTGGAGAGTGGGACGGCACAGAGAGTCTGATCCATGTGGAAGGTGGAGAGTGGGACGGCACAGAGAGTCTGATCCATTAGGAAGGTGGAGAGTGGGACGGCACAGAGAGAGTGATCCATGTGGAAGGTGGAGAGTGGGACGGCACAGAGAGTCTGATCCATTAGGAAGGTGGAGAGTGGGACGCACAGAGAGAGTGATCCATGTGGAAGGTGGAGAGTGGGACGGCACAGAGAGTCTGATCCATGTGGAAGGTGGAGAGTGGGACGGCACAGAGAGTCTGATCCATTAGGAAGGTGGAGAGTGGGACGGCACAGAGAGAGTGATCCATGTGGAAGGTGGAGAGTGGGACGGCACAGAGAGAGTGATCCATGTGGAAGGTGGAGAGTGGGACGGCACAGAGAGTCTGATCCATGTGGAAGGTGGAGAGTGGGACGGCACAGAGAGAGTGATCCATGTGGAAGGTGGAGAGTGGGACGACACAGAGAGTCTGATCCATGTGGAAGGTGGAGAGTGGGACGGCACAGAGAGAGTCTGATCCATGTGGAAGGTGGAGAGTGGGACGGCACAGAGAGTCTGATCCATGTGGAAGGTGGAGAGTGGGACGGCACAGAGAGTCTGATCCATTAGGAAGGTGGAGAGTGGGACGGCACAGAGAGAGTGATCCATGTGGAAGTTGGAGAGTGGGACGGCACAGAGAGAGTGATCCATGTGGAAGGTGGAGAGTGGGACGGCACAGAGAGAGTGATCCAGGTGGAAGGTGGAGAGTGGGACGGCACAGAGAGAGTGATCCATGTGGAAGGTGGAGAGTGGGACGGCACAGAGAGTCTGATCCATGTGGAAGGTGGAGAGTGGGATGGCACAGAGAGAGTCTGATCCATGTGGAAGGTGGAGAGTGGGACGGCACAGAGAGAGTGATCCATGTGGAAGGTGGAGAGTGGGACGGCACAGAGAGTCTGATCCATGTGGAAGGTGGAGAGTGGGACGGCACAGAGAGTCTGATCCATTAGGAAGGTGGAGAGTGGGACGGCACAGAGAGAGTGATCCATGTGGAAGGTGGAGAGTGGGACGGCACAGAGAGAGTGATCCATGTGGAAGGTGGAGAGTGGGACGGCACAGAGAGAGTGATCCATGTGGAAGGTGGAGAGTGGGACGACACAGAGAGTCTGATCCATGTGGAAGGTGGAGAGTGGGACGGCACAGAGAGAGTCTGATCCATGTGGAAGGTGGAGAGTGGGACGGCACAGAGAGTCTGATCCATGTGGAAGGTGGAGAGTGGGACGGCACAGAGAGTCTGATCCATTAGGAAGGTGGAGAGTGGGACGGCACAGAGAGAGTGATCCATGTGGAAGTTGGAGAGTGGGACGGCACAGAGAGAGTGATCCATGTGGAAGGTGGAGAGTGGGACGGCACAGAGAGAGTGATCCAGGTGGAAGGTGGAGAGTGGGACGGCACAGAGAGAGTGATCCATGTGGAAGGTGGAGAGTGGGACGGCACAGAGAGTCTGATCCATGTGGAAGGTGGAACGTGGGACGGCACAGAGAGAGTGATCCATGTGGAAGGTGGAACGTGGGACGGCACAGAGAGAGTGATCCATGTGGAAGGTGGAGAGTGGGACGGCACAGAGAGTCTGATCCATGTGGAAGGTGGAGAGTGGGACGGCACAGAGAGTCTGATCCATGTGGAATGTGGAGAGTGGGACGGCACAGAGAGTCTGATCCATGTGGAATGTGGAGAGTGGGACGGCACAGAGAGTCTGATCCATGTGGAAGGTGGAGAGTGGGACGGCACAGAGAGTCTGATCCATGTGGAATGTGGAGAGTGGGACGGCACAGAGAGTCTGATCCATGTGGAATGTGGAGAGTGGGACGGCACAGAGAGTCTGATCCATGTGGAAGGTGGAGAGTGGGACGGCACAGAGAGAGTGATCCATGTGGAATGTGGAGAGTGGGACGGCACAGAGAGAGTGATCCATGTGGAAGGTGGAGAGTGGGACGGCACAGAGAGAGTGATCCATGTGGAAGGTGGAGAGTGGGACGGCACAGAGAGAGTGATCCATGTGGAAGGTGGAGAGTGGGACGCACAGAGAGAGTGATCCATGTGGAAGGTGGAGAGTGGGACGGCACAGAGAGAGTGATCCATGTGGAAGGTGGAGAGTGGGACGCACAGAGAGAGTGATCCATGTGGAAGGTGGAGAGTGGGACGGCACAGAGAGAGTTATCCATGTGGAAGGTGGAGAGTGGGACGGCACAGAGAGAGTTATCCATGTGGAAGGTGGAGAGTGGGACGGCACAGAGAGAGTGATCCATGTGGAAGGTGGAGAGTGGGACGGCACAGAGAGTCTGATCCATGTGGAATGTGGAGAGTGGGACGGCACAGAGAGTCTGATCCATGTGGAAGGTGGAGAGTGGGACGGCACAGAGAGTCTGATCCATGTGGAAGGTGGAGAGTGGGACGGCACAGAGAGTCTGATCCATGTGGAAGGTGGAGAGTGGGACGGCACAGAGAGTCTGATCCATGTGGAAGGTGGAGAGTGGGACGGCACAGAGAGAGTGATCCATGTGGAAGGTGGAGAGTGGGACGGCACTGAGAGAGTCTGATCCATGTGGAATGTGGAGAGTGGGACGGCACAGAGAGAGTGATCCATGTGGAAGGTGGAGAGTGGGACGCACAGAGAGAGTGATCCATGTGGAAGGTGGAGAGTGGGACGGCACTGAGAGAGTCTGATCCATGTGGAATGTGGAGAGTGGGACGGCACAGAGAGAGTGATCCATGTGGAATGTGGAGAGTGGGACGGCACAGAGAGTCTGATCCATGTGGAAGGTGGAGAGTGGGACGGCACAGAGAGAGTGATCCATGTGGAAGGTGGAGAGTGGGACGCACAGAGAGAGTGATCCATGTGGAAGGTGGAGAGTGGGACGGCACAGAGAGAGTGATCCATGTGGAATGTGGAGAGTGGGACGCACAGAGAGAGTGATCCATGTGGAAGGTGGAGAGTGGGACGGCACAGAGAGAGTGATCCATGTGGAATGTGGAGAGTGGGACGGCACAGAGAGAGTGATCCATGTGGAAGGTGGAGAGTGGGACGCACAGAGAGAGTGATCCATGTGGAATGTGGAGAGTGGGACGGCACAGAGAGTCTGATCCATGTGGAAGGTGGAGAGTGGGACGGCACAGAGAGTCTGATCCATGTGGAATGTGGAGAGTGGGACGGCACAGAGAGAGTGATCCATGTGGAAGGTGGAGAGTGGGACGCACAGAGAGAGTGATCCATGTGGAATGTGGAGAGTGGGACGGCACAGAGAGAGTGATCCATGTGGAAGGTGGAGAGTGGGACGGCACAGAGAGAGTGATCCATGTGGAAGGTGGAGAGTGGGACGGCATTGAGAGAGTCTGATCCATGTGGAATGTGGAGAGTGGGACGGCACGGAGAGAGTGATCCATGTGGAAGGTGGAGAGTGGGACGCACAGAGAGAGTGATCCATGTGGAAGGTGGAGAGTGGGACGGCATTGAGAGAGTCTGATCCATGTGGAATGTGGAGAGTGGGACGGCACAGAGAGAGTGATCCATGTGGAAGGTGGAGAGTGGGACGCACAGAGAGAGTGATCCATGTGGAAGGTGGAGAGTGGGACGCACAGAGAGAGTGATCCATGTGGAAGGTGGAGAGTGGGACGGCACAGAGAGAGTGATCCATGTGGAAGGTGGAGAGTGGGACGCACAGAGAGAGTGATCCATGTGGAATGTGGAGAGTGGGACGGCACAGAGAGAGTGATCCATGTGGAAGGTGGAGAGTGGGACGCACAGAGAGAGTGATCCATGTGGAAGGTGGAGAGTGGGACGGCACAGAGAGAGTGATCCATGTGGAATGTGGAGAGTGGGACGGCACAGAGAGAGTGATCCATGTGGAAGGTGGAGAGTGGGACGCACAGAGAGAGTGATCCATGTGGAAGGTGGAGAGTGGGACGCACAGAGAGAGTGATCCATGTGGAATGTGGAGAGTGGGACGGCACAGAGAGTCTGATCCATGTGGAAGGTGGAGAGTGGGACGGCACAGAGAGTCTGATCCATGTGGAAGGTGGAGAGTGGGACGGCACAGAGAGAGTGATACATGTGGAAGGTGGAGAGTGGGACGGCACAGAGAGAGTGATCCATGTGGAAGGTGGAGAGTGGGACGGCACAGAGAGAGTGATCCATGTGGAAGGTGGAGCGTGGGACGGCACAGAGAGTCTGATCCATGTGGAAGGTGGAGAGTGGGACGGCACAGAGAGAGTGATCCATGTGGAAGGTGGAGAGTGGGACGGCACAGAGAGTCTGATCCATGTGGAATGTGGAGAGTGGGACGGCACAGAGAGAGTGATCCATGCGGAATTTGGAGAGTGGGACGGCACAGAGAGAGTGATCCATGTGGAAGGTGGAGAGTGGGACGGCACAGAGAGAGTGATCCATGTGGAAGGTGGAGAGTGGGACGGCACAGAGAGTCTGATCCATGTGGAAGGTGGAGAGTGGGACGGCACAGAGAGAGTGATCCATGTGGAATGTGGAGAGTGGGACGGCACAGAGAGTCTGATCCATGAGGAAGGTGGAGAGTGGGACGGCACAGAGAGAGTGATCCATGTGGAAGGTGGAGAGTGGGACGGCACAGAGAGAGTGATCCATGTGGAAGGTGGAGAGTGGGACGGCACAGAGAGAGTGATCCATGTGGAAGGTGGAGAGTGGGACGGCACAGAGAGAGTGATCCATGTGGAAGGTGGAGAGTGGGACGGCATAGAGAGTCTGATACATGTGGAAGGTGGAGAGTGGGACGGCACAGAGAGAGTGATCCATGTGGAAGGTGGAGAGTGGGACGGCACAGAGAGAGTGATCCATGTGGAAGGTGGAGAGTGGGACGGCACAGAGAGTCTGATCCATGTGGAAGGTGGAGAGTGGGACGGCACAGAGAGTCTGATCCATGTGGAAGGTGGAGAGTGGGACGGCACAGAGAGAGTCTGATCCATGTGGAAGGTGGAGAGTGGGACGGCACAGAGAGAGTGATCCATGTGGAAGGTGGAGAGTGGGACGGCACAGAGAGTCTGATACATGTGGAATGTGGAGAGTGGGACGGCACAGAGAGAGTGATCCATGTGGAAGGTGGAGAGTGGGACGGCACAGAGAGTCTGATACATGCGGAAGGTGGAGAGTGGGACGGCACAGAGAGAGTGATCCATGTGGAAGGTGGAGAGTGGGACGCACAGAGAGAGTGATCCATGTGGAAGGTGGAGAGTGGGACGCACAGAGAGAGTGATCCATGTGGAAGGTGGAGAGTGGGACGCACAGAGAGAGTGATCCATGTGGAAGGTGGAGAGTGGGACGGCACAGAGAGAGTGATCCATGTGGAAGGTGGAGAGTGGGACGGCACAGAGAGAGTGATCCATGTGGAAGGTGGAGAGTGGGACGGCACAGAGAGAGTGATCCATGTGGAAGGTGGAGAGTGGGACGGCACAGAGAGAGTGATCCATGCGGAATTTGGAGAGTGGGACGGCACAGAGAGAGTGATCCATGTGGAAGGTGGAGAGTGGGACGGCACAGAGAGAGTGATCCATGTGGAAGGTGGAGAGTGGGACGGCACAGAGAGTCTGATCCATGTGGAAGGTGGAGAGTGGGACGGCACAGAGAGAGTGATCCATGTGGAATGTGGAGAGTGGGACGGCACAGAGAGAGTGATCCATGTGGAAGGTGGAGAGTGGGACGGCACAGAGAGAGTGATCCATGTGGAAGGTGGAGAGTGGGACGCACAGAGAGAGTGATCCATGTGGAAGGTGGAGAGTGGGACGGCACAGAGAGTCTGATCCATGTGGAAGGTGGAGAGTGGGACGGCACAGAGAGAGTGATCCATGTGGAAGGTGGAGAGTGGGACGGCACAGAGAGTCTGATACATGCGGAAGGTGGAGAGTGGGACGGCACAGAGAGAGTGATCCATGTGGAAGGTGGAACGTGGGACGGCAAAGAGAGAGTGATCCATGTGGAATGTGGAGAGTGGGACGGCACAGAGAGAGTGATCCATGTGGAAGGTGGAGAGTGGGACGGCACAGAGAGAGTGATCCATGCGGAATTTGGAGAGTGGGACGGCACAGAGAGAGTGATCCATGCGGAATTTGGAGAGTGGGACGGCACAGAGAGTCTGATCCATGTGGAAGGTGGAGAGTGGGACGGCACAGAGAGAGTCTGATCCATGTGGAAGGTGGAGAGTGGGACGGCACAGAGAGAGTGATCCATGTGGAAGGTGGAGAGTGGGACGGCACAGAGAGAGTCTGATCCATGTGGAAGGTGGAGAGTGGGACGGCACAGAGAGTCTGATCCATGTGGAAGGTGGAGAGTGGGACGGCACAGAGAGAGTGATCCATGTGGAAGGTGGAACGTGGAACGGCACAGAGAGTCTGATCCATGTGGAAGGTGGAGAGTGGGACGGCACAGAGAGTCTGATCCATGTGGAAGGTGGAGAGTGGGACGGCACAGAGAGAGTGATCCATGTGGAAGGTGGAACGTGGAACGGCACAGAGAGTCTGATCCATGAGGAAGGTGGAGAGTGGGACGGCACAGAGAGAGTGATCCATGTGGAAGGTGGAACGTGGAACGGCACAGAGAGTCTGATCCATGAGGAAGGTGGAGAGTGGGACGGCACAGAGAGTCTGATCCATGAGGAAGGTGGAGAGTGGGACGGCACAGAGAGTCTGATCCATGTGGAATGTGGAGAGTGGGACGGCACAGAGAGAGTGATCCATGTGGAATGTGGAACGTGGGACGGCACAGAGAGAGTGATCCATGAGGAAGGTGGAGAGTGGGACGGCACAGAGAGTCTGATCCATGTGGAAGGTGGAGAGTGGGACGGCACAGAGAGAGTGATCCATGTGGAATGTGGAACGTGGGACGGCACAGAGAGAGTCTGATCCATGTGGAAGGTGGAGAGTGGGACGGCACAGAGAGTCTGATCCATGAGGAAGGTGGAGAGTGGGACGGCACAGAGAGTCTGATCCATGTGGAAGGTGGAGAGTGGGACGGCACAGAGAGAGTGATCCATGTGGAATGTGGAACGTGGGACGGCACAGAGAGAGTCTGATCCATGTGGAAGGTGGAGAGTGGGACGGCACAGAGAGAGTGATCCATGTGGAAGGTGGAGAGTGGGACGGCACAGAGAGTCTGATCCATGTGGAAGGTGGAGAGTGGACGGCACAGAGAGTCTGATCCATGTGGAAGGTGGAGAGTGGGACGGCACAGAGAGTCTGATCCATGTGGAAGGTGGAGAGTGGGACGGCACAGAGAGAGCTGATCCATGTGGAAGGTGGAGAGTGGGACGGCACAGAGAGAGTGATCCATGTGGAAGGTGGAGAGTGGGACGGCACAGAGAGAGTCTGATCCATGTGGAAGGTGGAGAGTGGGATGGCACAGAGAGAGTCTGATCCATGTGGAAGGTGGAGAGTGGGACGGCACAGAGAGTCTGATCCATGTGGAAGGTGGAGAGTGGGACGGCACAGAGAGAGTCTGATCCATGTGGAAGGTGGAGAGTGGGACGGCACAGAGAGTCTGATCCATGTGGAAGGTGGAGAGTGGGACGGCACAGAGAGAGTGATCCATGTGGAAGGTGGAGAGTGGGACGGCACAGAGAGAGTGATCCATGTGGAAGGTGGAGAGTGGGACGGCACAGAGAGAGTTGATCCATGTGGAAGGTGGAGAGTGGGACGGCACAGAGAGAGTGATCCATGTGGAAGGTGGAGAGTGGGACGGCACAGAGAGAGTCTGATCCATGTGGAAGGTGGAGAGTGGGACGGCACAGAGAGTCTGATCCATGTGGAAGGTGGAGAGTGGGACGGCACAGAGAGTCTGAACCATGTGGAAGGTGGAGAGTGGGGACGGCACAGAGAGAGTGATCCATGTGGAAGGTGGAGAGTGGGACGGCACAGAGAGAGTGATCCATGTGGAAGGTGGAGAGTGGGATGGCACAGAGAGAGTGATCCTTGTGGAAGGTGGAGAGTGGGACGGCACAGAGAGAGTGATCCATGTGGAAGGTGGAGAGTGGGACGGCACAGAGAGAGTGATCCATGTGGAAGGTGGAACGTGGGACGGCACAGAGAGAGTGATCCATGTGGAAGGTGGAGAGTGGGACGGCACAGAGAGTCTGATCCATGAGGAAGGTGGAGAGTGGGACGGCACAGAGAGTCTGATCCATGAGGAAGGTGGAGAGTGGGACGGCACAGAGAGTCTGATCCATATGGAAGGTGGAGAGTGGGACGCACAGAGAGTCTGATCCATGTGGAAGGTGGAGAGTGGACGGCACAGAGAGAGTGATCCATGTGGAAGGTGGAGAGTGGGACGGCACAGAGAGTCTGATCCATGTGGAAGGTGGAGAGTGGGACGGCACAGAGAGTCTGATCCATGTGGAAGGTGGAGAGTGGGACGGCACAGAGAGTCTGATCCATGTGGAAGGTGGAGAGTGGGACGGCACAGAGAGAGTGATCCATGTGGAAGGTGGAGAGTGGGACGGCACAGAGAGAGTGATCCATGTGGAAGGTGGAGAGTGGGACGGCACAGAGAGTCTGATCCATGTGGAAGGTGGAGAGTGGGACGGCACAGAGAGTCTGATCCATGTGGAAGGTGGAGAGTGGGACGGCACAGAGAGTCTGATCCATGTGGAAGGTGGAGAGTGGGACGGCACAGAGAGAGTGATCCATGTGGAAGGTGGAGAGTGGGACGGCACAGAGAGAGTGATCCATGTGGAAGGTGGAACGTGGGACGGCACAGAGAGAGTGATCCATGAGGAAGGTGGAGAGTGGGACGGCACAGAGAGTCTGATCCATGTGGAAGGTGGAGAGTGGGACGCACAGAGAGTCTGATCCATGTGGAAGGTGGAGAGTGGGACGCACAGAGAGAGTGATCCATGTGGAAGGTGGAGAGTGGGACGGCACAGAGAGAGTGATCCATGTGGAAGGTGGAGAGTGGGACGGCACAGAGAGAGTGATCCATGTGGAAGGTGGAGAGTGGGATGGCACAGAGAGAGTCTGATCCATGTGGAAGGTGGAGAGTGGGACGGCACAGAGAGAGTGATCCATGTGGAAGGTGGAGAGTGGGACGGCACAGAGAGAGTGATCCATGTGGAAGGTGGAGAGTGGGACGGCACAGAGAGAGTGATCCATGTGGAAGGTGGAGAGTGGGACGGCACAGAGAGTCTGATCCATGTGGAAGGTGGAGAGTGGGACGGCACAGAGAGAGTGATCCATGTGGAAGGTGGAGAGTGGGACGGCACAGAGAGTCTGATCCATGTGGAAGGTGGAGAGTGGGACGGCACAGAGAGAGTGATCCATGTGGAAGGTGGAGAGTGGGACGGCACAGAGAGAGTGATCCATGTGGAAGGTGGAGAGTGGGACGGCACAGAGAGAGTGATCCATGTGGAAGGTGGAGAGTGGGACGGCACAGAGAGAGTGATCCATGTGGAAGGTGGAGAGTGGGACGGCACAGAGAGAGTGATCCATGTGGAAGGTGGAGAGTGGGACGGCACAGAGAGAGTGATCCATGGGGAAGGTGGAGAGTGGGACGGCACAGAGAGTCTGATCCATGTGGAAGGTGGAGAGTGGGACGGCACAGAGAGAGTGATCCATGCGGAAGGTGGAGAGTGGGATGGCACAGAGAGAGTGATCCATGTGGAAGGTGGAGAGTGGGACGGCACAGAGAGTCTGATCCATGTGGAAGGTGGAGAGTGGGATGGCACAGAGAGAGTGATCCATGTGGAAGGTGGAGAGTGGGACGGCACAGAGAGAGTGATCCATGTGGAAGGCGGAGAGTGGGACGGCACAGTGAGAGTGATCCATGCGGAATTTGGAGAGTGGGACGGCACAGAGAGAGTGATCCATGTGGAAGGTGGAGAGTGGGACGGCACAGAGAGAGTCTGATCCATGTGGAAGGTGGAGAGTGGGACGGCACAGAGAGTCTGATCCATGTGGAAGGTGGAGAGTGGGACGGCACAGAGAGAGTGATCCATGTGGAAGGTGGAGAGTGGGACGGCACAGAGAGAGTGATCCATGTGGAAGGTGGAGAGTGGGACGGCACAGAGAGAGTGATCCATGTGGAATGTGGAGAGTGGGACGCACAGAGAGAGTGATCCATGTGGAAGGTGGAGAGTGGGACGGCACAGAGAGTCTGATCCATGTGGAAGGTGGAGAGTGGGACGGCACAGAGAGAGTGATCCATGTGGAAGGTGGAACGTGGGACGGCACAGAGAGTCTGATCCATGTGGAAGGTGGAGAGTGGGACGGCACAGAGAGTCTGATCCATGTGGAAGGTGGAGAGTGGGACGGCACAGAGAGTCTGATCCATGTGGAATGTGGAGAGTGGGACGGCACAGAGAGAGTGATCCATGTGGAAGGTGGAGAGTGGGACGGCACAGAGAGAGTGATCCATGTGGAATGTGGAACGTGGGACGGCACAGAGAGAGTCTGATCCATGTGGAAGGTGGAGAGTGGGACGGCACAGAGAGTCTGATCCATGAGGAAGGTGGAGAGTGGGACGGCACAGAGAGTCTGATCCATGTGGAAGGTGGAGACTGGGACGGCACAGAGAGAGTGATCCATGTGGAATGTGGAACGTGGGACGGCACAGAGAGAGTCTGATCCATGTGGAAGGTGGAGAGTGGGACGGCACAGAGAGTCTGATCCATGAGGAAGGTGGAGAGTGGGACGGCACAGAGAGTCTGATCCATGTGGAAGGTGGAGAGTGGGACGGCACAGAGAGAGTGATCCATGTGGAATGTGGAACGTGGGACGGCACAGAGAGAGTCTGATCCATGTGGAAGGTGGAGAGTGGGACGGCACAGAGAGAGTGATCCATGTGGAAGGTGGAGAGTGGGACGGCACAGAGAGAGTGATCCATGTGGAAGGTGGAGAGTGGGACGGCACAGAGAGAGTGATCCATGTGGAAGGTGGAGAGTGGGAAGGCACAGAGAGTCTGATCCATGTGGAAGGTGGAGAGTGGGACGGCACAGAGAGAGTCTGATCCATGTGGAAGGTGGAGAGTGGGACGGCACAGAGAGTCTGATCAATGTGGAAGGTGGAGAGTGGGACGGCACAGAGAGAGTGATCCATGTGGAATGTGGAGAGTGGGACGCACAGAGAGAGTGATCCATGTGGAAGGTGGAGAGTGGGACGGCACAGAGAGTCTGATCCATGTGGAAGGTGGAGAGTGGGACGGCACAGAGAGAGTGATCCATGTGGAAGGTGGAACGTGGGACGGCACAGAGAGTCTGATCCATGAGGAAGGTGGAGAGTGGGACGGCACAGAGAGTCTGATCCATGTGGAAGGTGGAGAGTGGGACGGCACAGAGAGAGTGATCCATGTGGAAGGTGGAACGTGGGACGGCACAGAGAGTCTGATCCATGAGGAAGGTGGAGAGTGGGACGGCACAGAGAGTCTGATCCATGTGGAAGGTGGAGAGTGGGACGGCACAGAGAGAGTGATCCATGTGGAAGGTGGAACGTGGGACGGCACAGAGAGTCTGATCCATGTGGAAGGTGGAGAGTGGGACGGCACAGAGAGTCTGATCCATGAGGAAGGTGGAGAGTGGGACGGCACAGAGAGTCTGATCCATGTGGAATGTGGAGAGTGGGACGGCACAGAGAGAGTGATCCATGTGGAAGGTGGAGAGTGGGACGGCACAGAGAGAGTGATCCATGTGGAATGTGGAACGTGGGACGGCACAGAGAGAGTGATCCATGAGGAAGGTGGAGAGTGGGACGGCACAGAGAGTCTGATCCATGTGGAAGGTGGAGAGTGGGACGGCACAGAGAGAGTGATCCATGTGGAAGGTGGAGAGTGGGACGGCACAGAGAGAGTGATCCATGTGGAAGGTGGAGAGTGGGACGGCACAGAGAGAGTGATCCATGTGGAAGGTGGAGAGTGGGACGGCACAGAGAGTCTGATCCATGTGGAAGGTGGAGAGTGGGACGGCACAGAGAGAGTCTGATCCATGTGGAAGGTGGAGAGTGGGACGGCACAGAGAGAGTGATCCATGTGGAATGTGGAGAGTGGGACGCACAGAGAGTCTGATCCATGTGGAAGGTGGAGAGTGGGACGGCACAGAGAGAGTGATCCATGTGGAAGGTGGAGAGTGGGACGGCACAGAGAGAGTCTGATCCATGTGGAAGGTGGAGAGTGGGACGGCACAGAGAGAGTGATCCATGTGGAATGTGGAGAGTGGGACGCACAGAGAGTCTGATCCATGTGGAAGGTGGAGAGTGGGACGGCACAGAGAGAGTGATCCATGTGGAAGGTGGAGAGTGGGACGGCACAGAGAGTCTGATCCATGTGGAAGGTGGAGAGTGGGACGGCACAGAGAGAGTGATCCATGTGGAAGGTGGAGAGTGGGACGGCACAGAGAGAGTGATCCATGTGGAAGGTGGAGAGTGGGACGGCACAGAGAGAGTGATCCATGTGGAAGGTGGAGAGTGGGACGGCACAGAGAGAGTGATCCATGTGGATGGTGGAGAGTGGGACGGCACAGAGAGAGTGATCCATGTGGAAGGTGGAGAGTGGGACGGCACAGAGAGAGTGATCCATGTGGAAGGTGGAGAGTGGGACGGCACAGAGAGTCTGATCCATGTGGAAGGTGGAGAGTGGGACGGCACAGAGAGAGTGATCCATGTGGAAGGTGGAGAGTGGGACGGCACAGAGAGAGTGATCCATGTGGAAGGTGGAGAGTGGGACGGCACAGAGAGAGTGATCCATGTGGAAGGTGGAGAGTGGGACGGCACAGAGAGTCTGATCCATGTGGAAGGTGGAGAGTGGGACAGCACAGAGAGAGTCTGATCCATGTGGAAGGTGGAGAGTGGGACGCACAGAGAGAGTGATCCATGCGGAATTTGGAGAGTGGGACGGCACAGAGAGAGTGATCCATGTGGAAGGTGGAGAGTGGGACGGCACAGAGAGAGTGATCCATGTGGAAGGTGGAGAGTGGGACGGCACAGAGAGTCTGATCCATGTGGAAGGTGGAGAGTGGGACGGCACAGAGAGTCTGATCCATGTGGAAGGTGGAGAGTGGGACGGCACAGAGAGTCTGATCCATGTGGAAGGTGGAGTGTGGGACGGCACAGAGAGAGTGATCCATGTGGAAGGTGGAGAGTGGGACGGCACAGAGAGTCTGATCCATGTGGAAGGTGGAGAGTGGGACGGCACAGAGAGAGTGATCCATGTGGAAGGTGGAGAGTGGGACGGCACAGAGAGAGTGATCCATGTGGAAGGTGGAGAGTGGGACGGCACAGAGAGTCTGATCCATGTGGAAGGTGGAGTGTGGGACGGCACAGAGAGAGTGATCCATGTGGAAGGTGGAGAGTGGGACGGCACAGAGAGTCTGATCCATGTGGAAGGTGGAGAGTGGGACGGCACAGAGAGAGTGATCCATGTGGAAGGTGGAGAGTGGGACGGCACAGAGAGTCTGATCCATGTGGAAGGTGGAGAGTGGGATGGCACAGAGAGAGTGATCCATGTGGAAGGTGGAGAGTGGGACGGCACAGAGAGAGTGATCCATGTGGAAGGTGGAGAGTGGGACGGCACAGAGAGAGTGATCCATGCGGAATTTGGAGAGTGGGACGGCACAGAGAGAGTGATCCATGTGGAAGGTGGAGAGTGGGACGGCACAGAGAGAGTCTGATCCATGTGGAAGGTGGAGAGTGGGACGGCACAGAGAGTCTGATCCATGTGGAAGGTGGAGAGTGGGACGGCACAGAGAGAGTGATCCATGTGGAATGTGGAGAGTGGGACGGCACAGAGAGTCTGATCCATGTGGAAGGTGGAGAGTGGGACGGCACAGAGAGAGTGATCCATGTGGAAGGTGGAACGTGGGACGGCACAGAGAGTCTGATCCATGAGGAAGGTGGAGAGTGGGACGGCACAGAGAGTCTGATCCATGTGGAAGGTGGAGAGTGGGACGGCACAGAGAGTCTGATCCATGTGGAATGTGGAGAGTGGGACGGCACAGAGAGAGTGATCCATGTGGAATGTGGAGAGTGGGACGGCACAGAGAGTCTGATCCATGAGGAAGGTGGAGAGTGGGACGGCACAGAGAGTCTGATCCATGTGGAAGGTGGAGAGTGGGACGGCACAGAGAGTCTGATCCATGTGGAATGTGGAGAGTGGGACGGCACAGAGAGAGTGATCCATGAGGAAGGTGGAGAGTGGGACGGCACAGAGAGTCTGATCCATGTGGAAGGTGGAGAGTGGGACGGCACAGAGAGAGTGATCCATGTGGAATGTGGAACGTGGGACGGCACAGAGAGAGTCTGATCCATGTGGAAGGTGGAGAGTGGGACGGCACAGAGAGTCTGATCCATGAGGAAGGTGGAGAGTGGGACGGCACAGAGAGTCTGATCCATGTGGAAGGTGGAGAGTGGGACGGCACAGAGAGAGTGATCCATGTGGAATGTGGAACGTGGGACGGCACAGAGAGAGTCTGATCCATGTGGAAGGTGGAGAGTGGGACGGCACAGAGAGAGTGATCCATGTGGAAGGTGGAGAGTGGGACGGCACAGAGAGAGTGATCCATGTGGAAGGTGGAGAGTGGGACGGCACAGAGAGTCTGATCCATGTGGAAGGTGGAGAGTGGGACGGCACAGAGAGAGTGATCCATGTGGAAGGTGGAGAGTGGGACGGCACAGAGAGAGTGATCCATGCGGAATTTGGAGAGTGGGACGGCACAGAGAGAGTGATCCATGTGGAAGGTGGAGAGTGGGACGGCACAGAGAGAGTGATCCATGTGGAAGGTGGAACGTGGGACGGCACAGAGAGAGTGATCCATGTGGAAGGTGGAGAGTGGGACGGCACAGAGAGTCTGATCCATGTGGAAGGTGGAGAGTGGGACGGCACAGAGAGAGTGATCCATGTGGAAGGTGGAACGTGGGACGGCACAGACAGTCTGATCCATGAGGAAGGTGGAGAGTGGGACGGCACAGAGAGTCTGATCCATGAGGAAGGTGGAGAGTGGGACGGCACAGAGAGAGTGATCCATGTGGAAGGTGGAGAGTGGGACGGCACAGAGAGAGTGATCCATGTGGAATGTGGAGAGTGGGACGCACAGAGAGAGTGATCCATGTGGAAGGTGGAGAGTGGGACGGCACAGAGAGTCTGATCCATGTGGAAGGTGGAGAGTGGGACGGCACAGAGAGAGTGATCCATGTGGAAGGTGGAACGTGGGACGGCACAGAGAGTCTGATCCATGAGGAAGGTGGAGAGTGGGACGGCACAGAGAGTCTGATCCATGAGGAAGGTGGAGAGTGGGACGGCACAGAGAGTCTGATCCATGTGGAATGTGGAGAGTGGGACGGCACAGAGAGAGTGATCCATGTGGAAGGTGGAGTGTGGGACGGCACAGAGAGAGTGATCTATGTGGAATGTGGAACGTGGGACGGCACAGAGAGAGTGATCCATGAGGAAGGTGGAGAGTGGGACGGCACAGAGAGTCTGATCCATGTGGAAGGTGGAGAGTGGGACGCACAGAGAGTCTGATCCATGTGGAAGGTGGAGAGTGGGACGCACAGAGAGAGTGATCCATGTGGAAGGTGGAGAGTGGGACGGCACAGAGAGAGTGATCCATGTGGAAGGTGGAGAGTGGGACGGCACAGAGAGAGTGATCCATGTGGAAGGTGGAGAGTGGGACGGCACAGAGAGAGTCTGATCCATGTGGAAGGTGGAGAGTGGGACGGCACAGAGAGAGTGATCCATGTGGAAGGTGGAGAGTGGGACGGCACAGAGAGAGTGATCCATGTGGAAGGTGGAGAGTGGGACGGCACAGAGAGAGTGATCCATGTGGAAGGTGGAGAGTGGGACGGCACAGAGAGTCTGATCCATGTGGAAGGTGGAGAGTGGGACGGCACAGAGAGAGTCTGATCCATGTGGAAGGTGGAGAGTGGGACGGCACAGAGAGAGTGATCCATGTGGAATGTGGAGAGTGGGACGCACAGAGAGTCTGATCCATGTGGAAGGTGGAGAGTGGGACGGCACAGAGAGAGTGATCCATGTGGAAGGTGGAGAGTGGGACGGCACAGAGAGAGTCTGATCCATGTGGAAGGTGGAGAGTGGGACGGCACAGAGAGAGTGATCCATGTGGAATGTGGAGAGTGGGACGCACAGAGAGTCTGATCCATGTGGAAGGTGGAGAGTGGGACGGCACAGAGAGAGTGATCCATGTGGAAGGTGGAGAGTGGGACGGCACAGAGAGTCTGATCCATGTGGAAGGTGGAGAGTGGGACGGCACAGAGAGAGTGATCCATGTGGAAGGTGGAGAGTGGGACGTCACAGAGAGAGTGATCCATGTGGAAGGTGGAGAGTGGGACGGCACAGAGAGAGTGATCCATGTGGAAGGTGGAGAGTGGGACGGCACAGAGAGAGTGATCCATGTGGAAGGTGGAGAGTGGGACGGCACAGAGAGAGTGATCCATGTGGAAGGTGGAGAGTGGGACGGCACAGAGAGTCTGATCCATGTGGAAGGTGGAGAGTGGGACGGCACAGAGAGAGTGATCCATGTGGAAGGTGGAGAGTGGGACGGCACAGAGAGAGTGATCCATGTGGAAGGTGGAGAGTGGGACGGCACAGAGAGAGTGATCCATGTGGAAGGTGGAGAGTGGGACGGCACAGAGAGTCTGATCCATGTGGAAGGTGGAGAGTGGGACAGCACAGAGAGAGTCTGATCCATGTGGAAGGTGGAGAGTGGGACGCACAGAGAGAGTGATCCATGCGGAATTTGGAGAGTGGGACGGCACAGAGAGAGTGATCCATGTGGAAGGTGGAGAGTGGGACGGCACAGAGAGAGTGATCCATGTGGAAGGTGGAGAGTGGGACGGCACAGAGAGTCTGATCCATGTGGAAGGTGGAGAGTGGGACGGCACAGAGAGTCTGATCCATGTGGAAGGTGGAGAGTGGGACGGCACAGAGAGTCTGATCCATGTGGAAGGTGGAGTGTGGGACGGCACAGAGAGAGTGATCCATGTGGAAGGTGGAGAGTGGGACGGCACAGAGAGTCTGATCCATGTGGAAGGTGGAGTGTGGGACGGCACAGAGAGAGTGATCCATGTGGAAGGTGGAGAGTGGGACGGCACAGAGAGTCTGATCCAGGTGGAAGGTGGAGAGTGGGACGGCACAGAGAGAGTGATCCATGTGGAAGGTGGAGAGTGGGACGGCACAGAGAGTCTGATCCATGTGGAAGGTGGAGAGTGGGATGGCACAGAGAGAGTGATCCATGTGGAAGGTGGAGAGTGGGACGGCACAGAGAGAGTGATCCATGTGGAAGGTGGAGAGTGGGACGGCACAGAGAGAGTGATCCATGCGGAATTTGGAGAGTGGGACGGCACAGAGAGAGTGATCCATGTGGAAGGTGGAGAGTGGGACGGCACAGAGAGAGTCTGATCCATGTGGAAGGTGGAGAGTGGGACGGCACAGAGAGTCTGATCCATGTGGAAGGTGGAGAGTGGGACGGCACAGAGAGAGTGATCCATGTGGAATGTGGAGAGTGGGACGGCACAGAGAGAGTGATCCATGTGGAAGGTGGAACGTGGGACGGCACAGAGAGTCTGATCCATGAGGAAGGTGGAGAGTGGGACGGCACAGAGAGTCTGATCCATGTGGAAGGTGGAGAGTGGGACGGCACAGAGAGTCTGATCCATGTGGAATGTGGAGAGTGGGACGGCACAGAGAGAGTGATCCATGTGGAATGTGGAGAGTGGGACGGCACAGAGAGTCTGATCCATGAGGAAGGTGGAGAGTGGGACGGCACAGAGAGTCTGATCCATGTGGAAGGTGGAGAGTGGGACGGCACAGAGAGTCTGATCCATGTGGAATGTGGAGAGTGGGACGGCACAGAGAGAGTGATCCATGAGGAAGGTGGAGAGTGGGACGGCACAGAGAGTCTGATCCATGTGGAAGGTGGAGAGTGGGACGGCACAGAGAGAGTGATCCATGTGGAATGTGGAACGTGGGACGGCACAGAGAGAGTCTGATCCATGTGGAAGGTGGAGAGTGGGACGGCACAGAGAGTCTGATCCATGAGGAAGGTGGAGAGTGGGACGGCACAGAGAGTCTGATCCATGTGGAAGGTGGAGAGTGGGACGGCACAGAGAGAGTGATCCATGTGGAATGTGGAACGTGGGACGGCACAGAGAGAGTCTGATCCATGTGGAAGGTGGAGAGTGGGACGGCACAGAGAGAGTGATCCATGTGGAAGGTGGAGAGTGGGACGGCACAGAGAGAGTGATCCATGTGGAAGGTGGAGAGTGGGACGGCACAGAGAGTCTGATCCATGTGGAAGGTGGAGAGTGGGACGGCACAGAGAGAGTGATCCATGTGGAAGGTGGAGAGTGGGACGGCACAGAGAGAGTGATCCATGCGGAATTTGGAGAGTGGGACGGCACAGAGAGAGTGATCCATGTGGAAGGTGGAGAGTGGGACGGCACAGAGAGAGTGATCCATGTGGAAGGTGGAACGTGGGACGGCACAGAGAGAGTGATCCATGTGGAAGGTGGAGAGTGGGACGGCACAGAGAGTCTGATCCATGTGGAAGGTGGAGAGTGGGACGGCACAGAGAGAGTGATCCATGTGGAAGGTGGAACGTGGGACGGCACAGACAGTCTGATCCATGAGGAAGGTGGAGAGTGGGACGGCACAGAGAGTCTGATCCATGAGGAAGGTGGAGAGTGGGACGGCACAGAGAGAGTGATCCATGTGGAAGGTGGAACGTGGGACGGCACAGACAGTCTGATCCATGAGGAAGGTGGAGAGTGGGACGGCACAGAGAGTCTGATCCATGAGGAAGGTGGAGAGTGGGACGGCACAGAGAGAGTGATCCATGTGGAAGGTGGAGAGTGGGACGGCACAGAGAGAGTGATCCATGTGGAATGTGGAGAGTGGGACG
Source organism: Hemitrygon akajei (assembly GCF_048418815.1). NCBI lineage: Eukaryota > Metazoa > Chordata > Chondrichthyes > Myliobatiformes > Dasyatidae > Hemitrygon > Hemitrygon akajei. The sequence continues at coordinate 9,818,151 of NC_133150.1, read as the reverse complement.
CACAGAGAGAGTGATCCATGTGGAAGGTGGAGAGTGGGACGGCACAGAGAGTCTGATCCATGTGGAAGGTGGAGAGTGGGACGGCACAGAGAGAGTGATCCATGTGGAAGGTGGAACGTGGGACGGCACAGAGAGTCTGATCCATGAGGAAGGTGGAGAGTGGGACGGCACAGAGAGTCTGATCCATGAGGAAGGTGGAGAGTGGGACGGCACAGAGAGTCTGATCCATGTGGAATGTGGAGAGTGGGACGGCACAGAGAGAGTGATCCATGTGGAAGGTGGAGAGTGGGACGGCACAGAGAGAGTGATCTATGTGGAATGTGGAACGTGGGACGGCACAGAGAGAGTGATCCATGAGGAAGGTGGAGAGTGGGACGGCACAGAGAGTCTGATCCATGTGGAAGGTGGAGAGTGGGACGCACAGAGAGTCTGATCCATGTGGAAGGTGGAGAGTGGGACGCACAGAGAGAGTGATCCATGTGGAAGGTGGAGAGTGGGACGGCACAGAGAGAGTGATCCATGTGGAAGGTGGAGAGTGGGACGGCACAGAGAGAGTGATCCATGTGGAAGGTGGAGAGTGGGACGGCACAGAGAGAGTCTGATCCATGTGGAAGGTGGAGAGTGGGACGGCACAGAGAGAGTGATCCATGTGGAAGGTGGAGAGTGGGATGGCACAGAGAGAGTGATCCATGTGGAAGGTGGAGAGTGGGACGGCACAGAGAGAGTGATCCATGTGGAAGGTGGAGAGTGGGACGGCACAGAGAGTCTGATCCATGTGGAAGGTGGAGAGTGGGACGGCACAGAGAGAGTCTGATCCATGTGGAAGGTGGAGAGTGGGACGGCACAGAGAGAGTGATCCATGTGGAATGTGGAGAGTGGGACGCACAGAGAGTCTGATCCATGTGGAAGGTGGAGAGTGGGACGGCACAGAGAGAGTGATCCATGTGGAAGGTGGAGAGTGGGACGGCACAGAGAGAGTCTGATCCATGTGGAAGGTGGAGAGTGGGACGGCACAGAGAGAGTGATCCATGTGGAATGTGGAGAGTGGGACGCACAGAGAGTCTGATCCATGTGGAAGGTGGAGAGTGGGACGGCACAGAGAGAGTGATCCATGTGGAAGGTGGAGAGTGGGACGGCACAGAGAGTCTGATCCATGTGGAAGGTGGAGAGTGGGACGGCACAGAGAGAGTGATCCATGTGGAAGGTGGAGAGTGGGACGGCACAGAGAGAGTGATCCATGTGGAAGGTGGAGAGTGGGACGGCACAGAGAGAGTGATCCATGTGGAAGGTGGAGAGTGGGACGGCACAGAGAGAGTGATCCATGTGGAAGGTGGAGAGTGGGACGGCACAGAGAGAGTGATCCATGTGGAAGGTGGAGAGTGGGACGGCACAGAGAGTCTGATCCATGTGGAAGGTGGAGAGTGGGACGGCACAGAGAGAGTGATCCATGTGGAAGGTGGAGAGTGGGACGGCACAGAGAGAGTGATCCATGTGGAAGGTGGAGAGTGGGACGGCACAGAGAGAGTGATCCATGTGGAAGGTGGAGAGTGGGACGGCACAGAGAGTCTGATCCATGTGGAAGGTGGAGAGTGGGACAGCACAGAGAGTCTGATCCATGTGGAAGGTGGAGAGTGGGACGGCACAGAGAGTCTGATCCATGTGGAAGGTGGAGAGTGGGACGGCACAGAGAGTCTGATCCATGTGGAAGGTGGAGTGTGGGACGGCACAGAGAGAGTGATCCATGTGGAAGGTGGAGAGTGGGACGGCACAGAGAGTCTGATCCATGTGGAAGGTGGAGAGTGGGACGGCACAGAGAGAGTGATCCATGTGGAAGGTGGAGAGTGGGACGGCACAGAGAGAGTGATCCATGTGGAAGGTGGAGAGTGGGACGGCACAGAGAGTCTGATCCATGTGGAAGGTGGAGTGTGGGACGGAACAGAGAGAGTGATCCATGTGGAAGGTGGAGAGTGGGACGGCACAGAGAGTCTGATCCATGTGGAAGGTGGAGAGTGGGACGGCACAGAGAGAGTGATCCATGTGGAAGGTGGAGAGTGGGACGGCACAGAGAGTCTGATCCATGTGGAAGGTGGAGAGTGGGACGGCACAGAGAGAGTGATCCATGTGGAAGGTGGAGAGTGGGACGGCACAGAGAGAGTGATCCATGTGGAAGGTGGAGAGTGGGACGCACAGAGAGAGTGATCCATGTGGAATGTGGAGAGTGGGACGGCACAGAGAGAGTGATCCATGTGGAAGGTGGAGAGTGGGACGGCACAGAGAGAGTGATCCATGCGGAATTTGGAGAGTGGGACGGCACAGAGAGAGTGATCCATGTGGAAGGTGGAGAGTGGGACGGCACAGAGAGAGTCTGATCCATGTGGAAGGTGGAGAGTGGGACGGCACAGAGAGTCTGATCCATGTGGAAGGTGGAGAGTGGGACGGCACAGAGAGAGTGATCCATGTGGAATGTGGAGAGTGGGACGGCACAGAGAGTCTGATCCATGTGGAAGGTGGAGAGTGGGACGGCACAGAGAGAGTGATCCATGTGGAAGGTGGAACGTGGGACGGCACAGAGAGTCTGATCCATGAGGAAGGTGGAGAGTGGGACGGCACAGAGAGTCTGATCCATGTGGAAGGTGGAGAGTGGGACGGCACAGAGAGTCTGATCCATGTGGAATGTGGAGAGTGGGACGGCACAGAGAGAGTGATCCATGTGGAATGTGGAGAGTGGGACGGCACAGAGAGTCTGATCCATGAGGAAGGTGGAGAGTGGGACGGCACAGAGAGTCTGATCCATGTGGAATGTGGAGAGTGGGACGGCACAGAGAGAGTCTGATCCATGTGGAATGTGGAGAGTGGGACGGCACAGAGAGAGTGATCCATGAGGAAGGTGGAGAGTGGGACGGCACAGAGAGTCTGATCCATGTGGAAGGTGGAGAGTGGGACGGCACAGAGAGAGTGATCCATGTGGAATGTGGAACGTGGGACGGCACAGAGAGAGTCTGATCCATGTGGAAGGTGGAGAGTGGGACGGCACAGAGAGTCTGATCCATGAGGAAGGTGGAGAGTGGGACGGCACAGAGAGTCTGATCCATGTGGAAGGTGGAGAGTGGGACGGCACAGAGAGAGTGATCCATGTGGAATGTGGAACGTGGGACGGCACAGAGAGAGTCTGATCCATGTGGAAGGTGGAGAGTGGGACGGCACAGAGAGAGTGATCCATGTGGAAGGTGGAGAGTGGGACGGCACAGAGAGTCTGATCCATGTGGAAGGTGGAGAGTGGGACGGCACAGAGAGAGTGATCCATGTGGAAGGTGGAGAGTGGGACGGCACAGAGAGAGTGATCCATGCGGAATTTGGAGAGTGGGACGGCACAGAGAGAGTGATCCATGTGGAAGGTGGAGAGTGGGACGGCACAGAGAGAGTGATCCATGTGGAAGGTGGAACGTGGGACGGCACAGAGAGAGTGATCCATGTGGAAGGTGGAGAGTGGGACGGCACAGAGAGTCTGATCCATGTGGAAGGTGGAGAGTGGGACGGCACAGAGAGAGTGATCCATGTGGAAGGTGGAACGTGGGACGGCACAGACAGTCTGATCCATGAGGAAGGTGGAGAGTGGGACGGCACAGAGAGTCTGATCCATGAGGAAGGTGGAGAGTGGGACGGCACAGAGAGTCTGATCCATGTGGAAGGTGGAGAGTGGGACGCACAGAGAGTCTGATCCATGTGGAAGGTGGAGAGTGGGACGGCACAGAGAGAGTGATCCATGTGGAAGGTGGAGAGTGGGACGGCACAGAGAGAGTGATCCATGTGGAAGGTGGAACGTGGGACGGCACAGAGAGTCTGATCCATGTGGAAGGTGGAGAGTGGGACGGCACAGAGAGTCTGATCCATGTGGAAGGTGGAGAGTGGGACGGCACAGAGAGAGTGATCCATGTGGAAGGTGGAGAGTGGGACGGCACAGAGAGTCTGATCCATGTGGAAGGTGGAGAGTGGGACGGCACAGAGAGAGTGATCCATGTGGAAGGTGGAGAGTGGGACGCACAGAGAGAGTGATCCATGCGGAATTTGGAGAGTGGGACGGCACAGAGAGAGTGATCCATGCGGAAGGTGGAGAGTGGGACGGCACAGAGAGAGTGATCCATGTGGAAGGTGGAGAGTGGGACGGCACAGAGAGTCTGATCCATGTGGAAGGTGGAGAGTGGGACGGCACAGAGAGTCTGATCCATGTGGAAGGTGGAGAGTGGGACGGCACAGAGAGAGTGATCCATGTGGAAGGTGGAGAGTGGGACGGCACAGAGAGTCTGATCCATGTGGAAGGTGGAGAGTGGGACGGCACAGAGAGTCTGATCCATGTGGAAGGTGGAGAGTGGGACGGCACAGAGAGTCTGATCCATGTGGAAGGTGGAGAGTGGGACGGCACAGAGAGAGTGATCCATGTGGAAGGTGGAGAGTGGGACGCACAGAGAGAGTGATCCATGCGGAATTTGGAGAGTGGGACGGCACAGAGAGAGTGATCCATGCGGAAGGTGGAGAGTGGGACGGCACAGAGAGAGTGATCCATGTGGAAGGTGGAGAGTGGGACGCACAGAGAGAGTGATCCATGCGGAATTTGGAGAGTGGGACGGCACAGAGAGAGTGATCCATGCGGAAGGTGGAGAGTGGGACGGCACAGAGAGAGTGATCCATGTGGAAGGTGGAGAGTGGGACGGCACAGAGAGTCTGATCCATGTGGAAGGTGGAGAGTGGGACGGCACAGAGAGTCTGATCCATGTGGAAGGTGGAGAGTGGGACGGCACAGAGAGAGTGATCCATGTGGAAGGTGGAGAGTGGGACGGCACAGAGAGTCTGATCCATGTGGAAGGTGGAGAGTGGGACGGCACAGAGAGTCTGATCCATGTGGAAGGTGGAGAGTGGGACGGCACAGAGAGTCTGATCCATGTGGAAGGTGGAGAGTGGGACGGCACAGAGAGAGTGATCCATGTGGAAGGTGGAGAGTGGGACGGCACAGAGAGAGTGATCCATGTGGAAGGTGGAGAGTGGGACGGCACAGAGAGTCTGATCCATGTGGAAGGTGGAGAGTGGGACGGCACAGAGAGAGTGATCCATGTGGAAGGTGGAGAGTGGGACGGCACAGAGAGTCTGATCCATGTGGAAGGTGGAACGTGGGACGGCACAGAGAGAGTGATCCATGTGGAAGGTGGAGAGTGGGACGGCACAGAGAGAGTGATCCATGTGGAAGGTGGAGAGTGGGACGGCACAGAGAGAGTGATCCATGTGGAAGGTGGAGAGTGGGACGGCACAGAGAGAGTGATCCATGTGGAAGGTGGAGAGTGGGACGGCACAGAGAGAGTGATCCATGTGGAAGGTGGAGAGTGGGACGGCACAGAGAGAGTGATCCATGTGGAAGGTGGAGAGTGGGACGGCACAGAGAGAGTGATCCATGTGGAAGGTGGAACGTGGGACGGCACAGAGAGAGTGATCCATGTGGAAGGTGGAGAGTGGGACGGCACAGAGAGAGTGATCCATGTGGAAGGTGGAGAGTGGGACGGCACAGAGAGAGTGATCCATGTGGAAGGTGGAGAGTGGGACGGCACAGAGAGAGTGATCCATGTGGAAGGTGGAGAGTGGGACGGCACAGAGAGAGTGATCCATGTGGAAGGTGGAGAGTGGGACGGCACAGAGAGAGTGATCCATGTGGAAGGTGGAGAGTGGGACGGCACAGAGAGAGTGATCCATGTGGAAGGTGGAGAGTGGGACGGCACAGAGAGAGTGATCCATGTGGAAGGTGGAGAGTGGGACGGCACAGAGAGAGTGATCCATGTGGAAGGTGGAGAGTGGGACGGCACAGAGAGAGTGATCCATGTGGAAGGTGGAGAGTGGGACGGCACAGAGAGAATGATCCATGTGGAAGGTGGAACGTGGGACGGCACAGAGAGAGTGATCCATGTGGAATGTGGAGAGTGGGACGGCACAGAGAGTCTGATCCATGTGGAAGGTGGAGAGTGGGACGGCACAGAGAGAGTCTGATCCATGTGGAAGGTGGAGAGTGGGACGGCACAGAGAGAGTGATCCATGTGGAATGTGGAGAGTGGGACGGCACAGAGAGTCTGATCCATGTGGAAGGTGGAGAGTGGGACGGCACAGAGAGAGTGATCCATGTGGAAGGTGGAACGTGGGACGGCACAGAGAGAGTGATCCATGTGGAAGGTGGAGAGTGGGACGGCACAGAGAGTCTGATCCATGTGGAATGTGGAGAGTGGGACGGCACAGAGAGTCTGATCCATGTGGAAGGTGGAGAGTGGGACGGCACAGAGAGAGTGATCCATGTGGAAGGTGGAGAGTGGGACGGCACAGAGAGAGTGATCCATGTGGAAGGTGGAACGTGGGACGGCACAGAGAGTCTGATCCATGTGGAAGGTGGAGAGTGGGACGGCACAGAGAGTCTGATCCATGTGGAAGGTGGAGAGTGGGACGGCACAGAGAGTCTGATCCATGTGGAAGGTGGAGAGTGGGACGGCACAGAGAGTCTGATCCATGTGGAAGGTGGAGAGTGGGACGGCACAGAGAGAGTGATCCATGTGGAAGGTGGAGAGTGGGACGGCACAGAGAGAGTGATCCATGTGGAATGTGGAGAGTGGGACGCACAGAGAGAGTGATCCATGTGGAAGGTGGAGAGTGGGACGGCACAGAGAGTCTGATCCATGTGGAAGGTGGAGAGTGGGACGGCACAGAGAGAGTGATCCATGTGGAAGGTGGAGAGTGGGACGGCACAGAGAGAGTGATCCATGTGGAAGGTGGAGAGTGGGATGGCACAGAGAGAGTGATCCATGTGGAAGGTGGAGAGTGGGACGGCACAGAGAGAGTGATCCATGTGGAATGTGGAGAGTGGGACGGCACAGAGAGAGTGATCCATGTGGAAGGTGGAACGTGGGACGGCACAGAGAGAGTGATCCATGTGGAAGGTGGAGAGTGGGACGCACAGAGAGAGTGATCCATGTGGAATGTGGAGAGTGGGACGGCACAGAGAGAGTGATCCATGTGGAAGGTGGAGAGTGGGACGGCACAGAGAGAGTCTGATCCATGTGGAATGTGGAGAGTGGGACGGCACAGAGAGTCTGATCCATGTGGAAGGTGGAGAGTGGGACGGCACAGAGAGTCTGATCCATGTGGAAGGTGGAGAGTGGGACGGCACAGAGAGAGTGATCCATGTGGAAGGTGGAGAGTGGGACGGCACAGAGAGTCTGATCCATGTGGAAGGTGGAGAGTGGGACGGCACAGAGAGTCTGATCCATGTGGAAGGTGGAGAGTGGGACGGCACAGAGAGTCTGATCCATTAGGAAGGTGGAGAGTGGGACGGCACAGAGAGAGTGATCCATGTGGAAGGTGGAGAGTGGGACGGCACAGAGAGAGTGATCCATGCGGAAGTTGGAGAGTGGGACGGCACAGAGAGAGTGATCCATGTGGAAGGTGGAGAGTGGGACGGCACAGAGAGTCTGATCCATGTGGAAGGTGGAGAGTGGGACGGCACAGAGAGAGTGATCCATGTGGAAGGTGGAGAGTGGGACGACACAGAGAGTCTGATCCATGTGGAAGGTGGAGAGTGGGACGGCACAGAGAGAGTCTGATCCATGTGGAAGGTGGAGAGTGGGACGGCACAGAGAGTCTGATCCATGTGGAAGGTGGAGAGTGGGACGGCACAGAGAGTCTGATCCATTAGGAAGGTGGAGAGTGGGACGGCACAGAGAGAGTGATCCATGTGGAAGGTGGAGAGTGGGACGGCACAGAGAGAGTGATCCATGTGGAAGGTGGAGAGTGGGACGGCACAGAGAGAGTGATCCATGTGGAAGGTGGAGAGTGGGACGGCACAGAGAGTTCGATCCATGTGGAAGGTGGAACGTGGGACGGCACAGAGAGAGTGATCCATGTGGAAGGTGGAGAGTGGGACGGCACAGAGAGTCTGATCCATGTGGAAGGTGGAGAGTGGGACGGCACAGAGAGAGTGATCCATGTGGAAGGTGGAGAGTGGGACGGCACAGAGAGAGTGATCCATGTGGAAGGTGGAGAGTGGGACGGCACAGAGAGAGTGATCCATGTGGAAGGTGGAGAGTGGGACGGCACAGAGAGAGTGATCCATGTGGAAGGTGGAGAGTGGGACGGCACAGAGAGTCTGATCCATGTGGAAGGTGGAGAGTGGGACGGCACAGAGAGAGTGATCCATGTGGAAGGTGGAGAGTGGGACGGCACAGAGAGAGTGATCCATGTGGAAGGTGGAGAGTGGGACGGCACAGAGAGAGTGATCCATGTGGAAGGTGGAGAGTGGGACGGCACAGAGAGAGTGATCCATGTGGAAGGTGGAGAGTGGGACGGCACAGAGAGAGTGATCCATGTGGAAGGTGGAGAGTGGGACGGCACAGAGAGAGTGATCCATGTGGAATGTGGAGAGTGGGACGGCACAGAGAGAGTGATCCATGTGGAATGTGGAGAGTGGGACGCACAGAGAGAGTGATCCATGTGGAAGGTGGAGAGTGGGACGGCACAGAGAGTCTGATCCATGTGGAAGGTGGAGAGTGGGACGGCACAGAGAGTCTGATCCATGTGGAAGGTGGAGAGTGGGACGGCACAGAGAGAGTGATCCATGTGGAAGGTGGAGAGTGGGACGGCACAGAGAGTCTGATCCATGTGGAAGGTGGAGAGTGGGACGGCACAGAGAGAGTGATCCATGTGGAAGGTGGAGAGTGGGACGGCACAGAGAGAGTGATCCATGTGGAAGGTGGAGAGTGGGACGGCACAGAGAGTCTGATCCATGTGGAAGGTGGAGAGTGGGACGGCACAGAGAGAGTGATCCATGTGGAAGGTGGAGAGTGGGACGGCACAGAGAGTCTGATCCATGTGGAAGGTGGAGAGTGGGACGGCACAGAGAGAGTGATCCATGTGGAAGGTGGAGAGTGGGACGGCACAGAGAGAGTGATCCATGTGGAAGGTGGAGAGTGGGACGGCACAGAGAGAGTGATCCATGTGGAAGGTGGAGAGTGGGACGGCACAGAGAGAGTGATCCATGTGGAAGGTGGAGAGTGGGACGGCACAGAGAGAGTCTGATCCATGTGGAAGGTGGAGAGTGGGACGGCACAGAGAGAGTGATCCATGTGGAATGTGGAGAGTGGGACGGCACAGAGAGAGTCTGATCCATGTGGAAGGTGGAGAGTGGGACGGCACAGAGAGAGTCTGATCCATGTGGAAGGTGGAGAGTGGGACGGCACAGAGAGAGTGATCCATGTGGAAGGTGGAGAGTGGGACGGCACAGAGAGAGTGATCCATGTGGAAGGTGGAGAGTGGGACGGCACAGAGAGAGTGATCCATGTGGAAGGTGGAGAGTGGGACGGCACAGAGAGAGTCTGATCCATGTGGAAGGTGGAGAGTGGGACGGCACAGAGAGAGTCTGATCCATGTGGAAGGTGGAGAGTGGGACGGCACAGAGAGAGTCTGATCCATGTGGAAGGTGGAGAGTGGGACGGCACAGAGAGAGTCTGATCCATGTGGAAGGTGGAGAGTGGGACGGCACAGAGAGAGTGATCCATGTGGAATGTGGAGAGTGGGACGGCACAGAGAGAGTGATCCATGTGGAAGGTGGAGAGTGGGACGGCACAGAGAGAGTGATCCATGTGGAAGGTGGAGAGTGGGACGGCACAGAGAGAGTGATCCATGTGGAAGGTGGAGAGTGGGACGGCACAGAGAGTCTGATCCATGTGGAAGGTGGAGAGTGGGACGGCACAGAGAGAGTGATCCATGCGGAAGGTGGAGAGTGGGACGGCACAGAGAGTCTGATCCATGTGGAATGTGGAGAGTGGGACGGCACAGAGAGAGTGATCCATGTGGAAGGTGGAGAGTGGGACGGCACAGAGAGAGTGATCCATGTGGAAGGTGGAGAGTGGGACAGCACAGAGAGAGTGATCCATGTGGAAGGTGGAGAGTGGGACGGCACAGAGAGAGTGATCCATGTGGAAGGTGGAGAGTGGGACGGCACAGAGAGTCTGATCCATGTGGAAGGTGGAGAGTGGGACGGCACAGAGAGAGTCTGATCCATGTGGAAGGTGGAGAGTGGGACGGCACAGAGAGAGTGATCCATGTGGAAGGTGGAGAGTGGGACGCACAGAGAGTCTGATCCATGTGGAAGGTGGAGAGTGGGACGGCACAGAGAGAGTGATCCATGTGGAAGGTGGAGAGTGGGACGGCACAGAGAGAGTCTGATCCATGTGGAATGTGGAGAGTGGGACGGCACTGAGAGAGTCTGATCCATGTGGAAGGTGGAGAGTGGGACGGCACAGAGAGAGTGATCCATGTGGAATGTGGAGAGTGGGACGGCACAGAGAGAGTGATCCATGTGGAAGGTGGAGAGTGGGACGGCACAGAGAGTCTGATCCATGTGGAAGGTGGAGAGTGGGACGGCACAGAGAGTCTGATCCATGTGGAAGGTGGAGAGTGGGACGGCACAGAGAGAGTCTGATCCATGTGGAAGGTGGAGAGTGGGACGGCACAGAGAGAGTCTGATCCATGTGGAAGGTGGAGAGTGGGACGCACAGAGAGTCTGATCCATGTGGAAGGTGGAGAGTGGGACGGCACAGAGAGAGTGATCCATGTGGAAGGTGGAGAGTGGGACGGCACAGAGAGAGTGATCCATGTGGAAGGTGGAGAGTGGGACGGCACAGAGAGAGTGATCCATGTGGAAGGTGGAGAGTGGGACGGCACAGAGAGAATGATCCATGTGGAATGTGGAGAGTGGGACGGCACAGAGAGAGTGATCCGTGTGGAAGGTGGAGAGTGGGATGGCACAGAGAGAGTGATCCATGTGGAAGGTGGAGAGTGGGACGGCACAGAGAGAGTGATCCATGTGGAAGGTGGAGAGTGGGACGGCACAGAGAGAATGATCCATGTGGAATTTGGAGAGTGGGACGGCACAGAGAGTCTGATCCATGTGGAATGTGGAGAGTGGGACGGCACAGAGAGAGTGATCCATGTGGAATGTGGAGAGTGGGACGCACAGAGAGAGTGATCCATGTGGAAGGTGGAGAGTGGGACGGCACAGAGAGAGTGATCCATGTGGAAGGTGGAGAGTGGGACGGCACAGAGAGAGTGATCCATGTGGAAGGTGGAGAGTGGGACGGCACAGAGAGAGTGATCCATGTGGAAGGTGGAGAGTGGGACGGCACAGAGAGAGTGATCCATGTGGAATGTGGAGAGTGGGACGGCACAGAGAGTCTGATCCATGTGGAAGGTGGAGAGTGGGACGGCACAGAGAGAGTGATCCATGTGGAAGGTGGAGAGTGGGACGGCACAGAGAGAGTGATCCATGTGGAAGGTGGAGAGTGGGACGCACAGAGAGAGTGATCCATGTGGAAGGTGGAGAGTGGGACGGCACAGAGAGTCTGATCCATGTGGAAGGTGGAGAGTGGGACGGCACAGAGAGAGTCTGATCCATGTGGAAGGTGGAGAGTGGGACGGCACAGAGAGAGTCTGATCCATGTGGAAGGTGGAGAGTGGGACGGCACAGAGAGAGTGATCCATGTGGAAGGTGGAGTGTGGGACGGCACAGAGAGAGTGATCCATGTGGAATGTGGAGAGTGGGACGGCACAGAGAGAGTGATCCATGTGGAAGGTGGAGAGTGGGACGGCACAGAGAGAGTGATCCATGTGGAATGTGGAGAGTGGGACGGCACAGAGAGTCTGATCCATGTGGAAGGTGGAGAGTGGGACGGCACAGAGAGAGTGATCCATGTGGAAGGTGGAGAGTGGGACGGCACAGAGAGAGTGATCCATGTGGAAGGTGGAGAGTGGGACGCACAGAGAGAGTGATCCATGTGGAAGGTGGAGAGTGGGACGGCACAGAGAGTCTGATCCATGTGGAAGGTGGAGAGTGGGACGGCACAGAGAGAGTCTGATCCATGTGGAAGGTGGAGAGTGGGACGGCACAGAGAGAGTCTGATCCATGTGGAAGGTGGAGAGTGGGACGGCACAGAGAGAGTGATCCATGTGGAAGGTGGAGTGTGGGACGGCACAGAGAGAGTGATCCATGTGGAATGTGGAGAGTGGGACGGCACAGAGAGAGTGATCCATGTGGAATGTGGAGAGTGGGACGGCACAGAGAGTCTGATCCATGTGGAATGTGGAGAGTGGGACGGCACAGAGAGAGTGATCCATGTGGAAGGTGGAGAGTGGGACGCACAGAGAGAGTGATCCATGTGGAAGGTGGAGAGTGGGACGGCACAGAGAGTCTGATCCATGTGGAAGGTGGAGAGTGGGACGGCACAGAGAGAGTGATCCATGTGGAAGGTGGAGAGTGGGACGGCACAGAGAGTCTGATCCATGTGGAAGGTGGAGAGTGGGACGGCACAGAGAGAGTGATCCATGTGGAAGGTGGAGAGTGGGATGGCACAGAGAGTCTGATCCATGTGGAAGGTGGAGAGTGGGACGGCACAGAGAGTCTGATCCATGTGGAAGGTGGAGAGTGGGACGGCACAGAGAGAGTGATCCATGTGGAAGGTGGAGAGTGGGACGGCACAGAGAGAGTGATCCATGTGGAATGTGGAACGTGGGACGGCACAGAGAGAGTGATCCATGTGGAAGGTGGAGCGTGGGACGGCACAGAGAGTCTGATCCATGTGGAAGGTGGAGAGTGGGACGGCACAGAGAGAGTGATCCATGAGGAAGGTGGAGAGTGGGACGGCACAGAGAGAGTGATCCATGTGGAAGGTGGAGAGTGGGACGGCACAGAGAGAGTGATCCATGAGGAAGGTGGAGAGTGGGACGGCACAGAGAGAGTCTGATCCATGTGGAAGGTGGAGAGTGGGACGGCACAGAGAGAGTGATCCATGAGGAATTTGGAGAGTGGGACGGCACAGAGAGAGTCTGATCCATGTGGAAGGTGGAGAGTGGGACGGCACAGAGAGAGTGATCCATGAGGAATTTGGAGAGTGGGACGGCACAGAGAGAGTGATCCATGTGGAAGGTGGAGAGTGGGACGGCACAGAGAGAGTGATCCATGAGGAATTTGGAGAGTGGGACGGCACAGAGAGAGTCTGATCCATGTGGAAGGTGGAGAGTGGGACGGCACAGAGAGAGTGATCCATGAGGAAGGTGGAGAGTGGGACGGCACAGAGAGAGTGATCCATGAGGAAGGTGGAGAGTGGGACGGCACAGAGAGTCTGATCCATGTGGAAGGTGGAGAGTGGGACGGCACAGAGAGAGAGTGATCCATGTGGAAGGTGGAGAGTGGGACGGCACAGAGAGAGTGATCCTTGTGGAAGGTGGAGAGTGGGACGGCACAGAGAGAGTGATCCTTGTGGAAGGTGGAGAGTGGGACGGCACAGAGAGAGTGATCCTTGTGGAAGGTGGAGAGTGGGACGGCACAGAGAGAGTGATCCATGTGGAATGTGGAGAGTGGGACGGCACAGAGAGTCTGATCCATGTGGAATGTGGAGAGTGGGACGGCACAGAGAGAGTGATCCATGTGGAAGGTGGAGAGTGGGACGGCACAGAGAGAGTGATCCATGTGGAATGTGGAGAGTGGGACGGCACAGAGAGTCTGATCCATGTGGAATGTGGAGAGTGGGACGGCACAGAGAGAGTGATCCATGTGGAAGGTGGAGAGTGGGACGGCACAGAGAGTCTGATCCATGTGGAAGGTGGAGAGTGGGACGCACAGAGAGAGTGATCCATGTGGAATGTGGAGAGTGGGACGGCACAGAGAGTCTGATCCATGTGGAAGGTGGAGAGTGGGACGGCACAGAGAGAGTGATCCATGTGGAAGGTGGAGAGTGGGATGGCACAGAGAGTCTGATCCATGTGGAAGGTGGAGAGTGGGACGGCACAGAGAGTCTGATCCATGTGGAAGGTGGAGAGTGGGACGGCACAGAGAGAGTGATCCATGTGGAAGGTGGAGAGTGGGACGGCACAGAGAGAGTGATCCATGTGGAATGTGGAACGTGGGACGGCACAGAGAGAGTGATCCATGTGGAAGGTGGAGCGTGGGACGGCACAGAGAGTCTGATCCATGTGGAAGGTGGAGAGTGGGACGGCACAGAGAGAGTGATCCATGAGGAAGGTGGAGAGTGGGACGGCACAGAGAGTCTGATCCATGTGGAAGGTGGAGAGTGGGACGGCACAGAGAGAGTGATCCATGTGGAAGGTGGAGAGTGGGATGGCACAGAGAGTCTGATCCATGTGGAAGGTGGAGAGTGGGACGGCACAGAGAGAGTGATCCATGTGGAAGGTGGAGAGTGGGACGGCACAGAGAGTCTGATCCATGTGGAAGGTGGAGAGTGGGACGGCACAGAGAGAGTGATCCATGTGGAAGGTGGAGAGTGGGACGGCACAGAGAGAGTGATCCATGTGGAATGTGGAGAGTGGGACGGCACAGAGAGTCTGATCCATGTGGAATGTGGAGAGTGGGACGGCACAGAGAGAGTGATCCATGTGGAAGGTGGAGAGTGGGACGGCACAGAGAGTCTGATCCATGTGGAAGGTGGAGAGTGGGACGGCACAGAGAGTCTGATCCATGTGGAAGGTGGAGAGTGGGACGGCACAGAGAGAGTGATCCATGCGGAAGGTGGAGAGTGGGACGGCACAGAGAGAGTGATCCATGTGGAAGGTGGAGAGTGGGACGGCACAGAGAGAGTGATCCATGTGGAAGGTGGAGAGTGGGACGGCACAGAGAGAGTGATCCATGTGGAAGGTGGAGAGTGGGACGGCACAGAGAGAGTGATCCATGCGGAAGGTGGAGAGTGGGACGGCACAGAGAGAGTGATCCATGTGGAAGGTGGAGAGTGGGACGGCACAGAGAGAGTGATCCATGTGGAAGGTGGAGAGTGGGATGGCACAGAGAGAGTGATCCATGTGGAAGGTGGAGAGTGGGACGGCACAGAGAGAGTGATCCATGCGGAAGGTGGAGAGTGGGACGGCACAGAGAGAGTGATCCATGTGGAAGGTGGAGAGTGGGACGGCACAGAGAGAGTGATCCATGTGGAAGGTGGAGAGTGGGACGGCACAGAGAGAGTGATCCATGTGGAAGGTGGAGAGTGGGACGGCACAGAGAGTCTGATCCATGTGGAAGGTGGAGAGTGGGACGGCACAGAGAGTCTGATCCATGTGGAAGGTGGAGAGTGGGACGGCACAGAGAGTCTGATCCATGAGGAAGGTGGAGAGTGGGACGGCACAGAGAGTATGATCCATGTGGAAGGTGGAGAGTGGGACGGCACAGAGAGTCTGATCTATGTGGAAGGTGGAGAGTGGGACGGCACAGAGAGAGTGATCCATGTGGAAGGTGGAGAGTGGGACGGCACAGAGAGTCTGATACATGTGGAAGGTGGAGAGTGGGACGGCACAGAGAGAGTCTGATCCATGTGGAAGGTGGAGAGTGGGACGGCACAGAGAGAGTGATCCATGTGGAAGGTGGAGAGTGGGACGGCACAGAGAGTCTGATCCATGTGGAAGGTGGAGAGTGGGACGGCACAGAGAGAGTCTGATCCATTAGGAAGGTGGAGAGTGGGACGGCACAGAGAGAGTCTGATACATGTGGAAGGTGGAGAGTGGGACGGCACAGAGAGACTGATCCATGTGGAATGTGGAGAGTGGGACGGCACAGAGAGAGTGATCCATGTGGAATGTGGAGAGTGGGACGGCACAGAGAGAGTCTGATACATGTGGAAGGTGGAGAGTGGGACGGCACAGAGAGTCTGATCCATGTGGAATGTGGAGAGTGGGACGGCACAGAGAGTCTGATCCATGCGGAAGGTGGAGAGTGGGACGGCACAGAGAGAGTCTGATCCATTAGGAAGGTGGAGAGTGGGACGGCACAGAGAGAGTCTGATCCATTAGGAAGGTGGAGAGTGGGACGGCACAGAGAGAGTGATCCATGTGGAAGGTGGAGAGTGGGACGCACAGAGAGTCTGATCCATGTGGAAGGTGGAGAGTGGGACGGCACAGAGAGAGTGATCCATGTGGAAGGTGGAGAGTGGGACGCACAGAGAGTCTGATACATGTGGAAGGTGGAGAGTGGGACGGCACAGAGAGTCTGATCCATGTGGAATGTGGAGAGTGGGACGGCACAGAGAGAGTGATCCATGTGGAAGATGGAGAGTGGGACGGCACAGAGAGAGTGATCCATGTGGAAGGTGGAGAGTGGGACGGCACAGAGAGTCTGATCCATGTGGAAGGTGGAGAGTGGGACGGCACAGAGAGTCTGATCCATGTGGAAGGTGGAGAGTGGGACGGCACAGAGAGAGTGATCCATGTGGAAGATGGAGAGTGGGACGGCACAGAGAGAGTGATCCATGTGGAAGGTGGAGAGTGGGACGGCACAGAGAGAGTGATCCATGTGGAAGATGGAGAGTGGGACGGCACAGAGAGAGTGATCCATGTGGAAGGTGGAGAGTGGGATGGCACAGAGAGAGTGATCCATGTGGAAGGTGGAGAGTGGGACGGCACAGAGAGAGTGATCCATGTGGAAGGTGGAGAGTGGGACGGCACAGAGAGAGTGATCCATGTGGAAGGTGGAGAGTGGGACAGCACAGAGAGTCTGATCCATGTGGAAGGTGGAGAGTGGGACGGCACAGAGAGAGTGATCCATGTGGAAGGTGGAGAGTGGGACGGCACAGAGAGAGTGATCCATGTGGAAGATGGAGAGTGGGACGGCACAGAGAGAGTGATCCATGTGGAAGGTGGAGAGTGGGATGGCACAGAGAGAGTGATCCATGTGGAAGGTGGAGAGTGGGACGGCACAGAGAGAGTGATCCATGAGGAAGGTGGAGAGTGGGACGGCACAGAGAGAGTGATCCATGTGGAAGGTGGAGAGTGGGACGGCACAGAGAGAGTGATCCATGTGGAAGGTGGAGAGTGGGACGGCACAGAGAGAGTCTGATCCATGTGGAAGGTGGAGAGTGGGACGGCACAGAGAGAGTGATCCATGTGGAAGGTGGAGAGTGGGACGGCACAGAGAGAGTGATCCATGTGGAAGGTGGAGAGTGGGACGGCACAGAGAGTCTGATCCATGTGGAAGGTGGAGAGTGGGACGGCACAGAGAGAGTCTGATCCATGTGGAAGGTGGAGAGTGGGACGGCACAGAGAGAGTGATCCATGTGGAAGGTGGAGAGTGGGACGGCACAGAGAGTCTGATCCATGTGGAAGGTGGAGAGTGGGACGGCACAGAGAGAGTGATCCATGTGGAAGGTGGAGAGTGGGACGGCACAGAGAGAGTCTGATCCATGTGGAATGTGGAGAGTGGGACGGCACAGAGAGAGTGATCCATGTGGAAGGTGGAGAGTGGGACGGCACAGAGAGAGTGATCCATGTGGAAGGTGGAGAGTGGGACGGCACAGAGAGAGTCTGATCCATGTGGAAGGTGGAGAGTGGGACGGCACAGAGAGAGTGATCCATGTGGAAGGTGGAGAGTGGGACGGCACAGAGAGAGTGATCCATGTGGAAGGTGGAGAGTGGGACGGCACAGAGAGAGTGATCCATGTGGAAGGTGGAGAGTGGGACGGCACAGAGAGAGTGATCCATGTGGAAGGTGGAGAGTGGGACGGCACAGAGAGAGTGATCCATGTGGAAGGTGGAGAGTGGGACGGCACAGAGAGTCTGATACATGTGGAATGTGGAGAGTGGGACGGCACAGAGAGAGTGATCCATGTGGAAGGTGGAGAGTGGGACGCACAGAGAGAGTGATCCATGTGGAAGGTGGAGAGTGGGACGCACAGAGAGTCTGATCCATGCGGAAGGTGGAGAGTGGGACGGCACAGAGAGAGTCTGATCCATTAGGAAGGTGGAGAGTGGGACGGCACAGAGAGAGTCTGATCCATTAGGAAGGTGGAGAGTGGGACGGCACAGAGAGAGTGATCCATGTGGAAGGTGGAGAGTGGGACGCACAGAGAGTCTGATCCATGTGGAAGGTGGAGAGTGGGACGGCACAGAGAGAGTGATCCATGTGGAAGGTGGAGAGTGGGACGCACAGAGAGTCTGATACATGTGGAAGGTGGAGAGTGGGACGGCACAGAGAGTCTGATCCATGTGGAATGTGGAGAGTGGGACGGCACAGAGAGAGTGATCCATGTGGAAGATGGAGAGTGGGACGGCACAGAGAGAGTGATCCATGTGGAAGGTGGAGAGTGGGACGGCACAGAGAGAGTGATCCATGTGGAAGGTGGAGAGTGGGACGGCACAGAGAGAGTCTGATCCATGTGGAAGGTGGAGAGTGGGACGGCACAGAGAGAGTGATCCATGTGGAAGGTGGAGAGTGGGACGGCACAGAGAGAGTGATCCATGTGGAAGGTGGAGAGTGGGACGGCACAGAGAGTCTGATCCATGTGGAAGGTGGAGAGTGGGACGGCACAGAGAGAGTCTGATCCATGTGGAAGGTGGAGAGTGGGACGGCACAGAGAGAGTGATCCATGTGGAAGGTGGAGAGTGGGACGGCACAGAGAGTCTGATCCATGTGGAAGGTGGAGAGTGGGACGGCACAGAGAGAGTGATCCATGTGGAAGGTGGAGAGTGGGACGGCACAGAGAGAGTCTGATCCATGTGGAATGTGGAGAGTGGGACGGCACAGAGAGAGTGATCCATGTGGAAGGTGGAGAGTGGGACGGCACAGAGAGAGTGATCCATGTGGAAGGTGGAGAGTGGGACGCACAGAGAGTCTGATACATGTGGAAGGTGGAGAGTGGGACGGCACAGAGAGTCTGATCCATGTGGAATGTGGAGAGTGGGACGGCACAGAGAGAGTGATCCATGTGGAAGATGGAGAGTGGGACGGCACAGAGAGAGTGATCCATGTGGAAGGTGGAGAGTGGGACGGCACAGAGAGAGTGATCCATGTGGAAGGTGGAGAGTGGGACGGCACAGAGAGAGTCTGATCCATGTGGAAGGTGGAGAGTGGGACGGCACAGAGAGAGTGATCCATGTGGAAGGTGGAGAGTGGGACGGCACAGAGAGAGTGATCCATGTGGAAGGTGGAGAGTGGGACGGCACAGAGAGTCTGATCCATGTGGAAGGTGGAGAGTGGGACGCACAGAGAGAGTGATCCATGTGGAAGGTGGAGAGTGGGACGCACAGAGAGTCTGATCCATGCGGAAGGTGGAGAGTGGGACGGCACAGAGAGAGTCTGATCCATTAGGAAGGTGGAGAGTGGGACGGCACAGAGAGAGTGATCCATGTGGAAGGTGGAGAGTGGGACGGCACAGAGAGTCTGATCCATGTGGAAGGTGGAGAGTGGGACGGCACAGAGAGAGTGATCCATGTGGAAGGTGGAGAGTGGGACGGCACAGAGAGTCTGATCCATGTGGAAGGTGGAGAGTGGGACGGCACAGAGAGAGTGATCCATGTGGAAGGTGGAGAGTGGGACGGCACAGAGAGTCTGATCCATGTGGAAGGTGGAGAGTGGGACGGCACAGAGAGAGTCTGATCCATGTGGAAGGTGGAGAGTGGGACGGCACAGAGAGTCTGATCCATGTGGAAGGTGGAGAGTGGGACGGCACAGAGAGTCTGATCCATGTGGAAGGTGGAGAGTGGGACGGCACAGAGAGAGTGATCCATGAGGAAGGTGGAGAGTGGGACGGCACAGAGAGTCTGATCCATGTGGAAGGTGGAGAGTGGGACGGCACAGAGAGAGTGATCCATGTGGAAGGTGGAGAGTGGGACGGCACAGAGAGAGTGATCCATGTGGAAGGTGGAGAGTGGGACGGCACAGAGAGTCTGATCCATGTGGAAGGTGGAGAGTGGGACGGCACAGAGAGAGTGATCCATGTGGAAGGTGGAGAGTGGGACGGCACAGAGAGAGTGATCCATGTGGAAGGTGGAGAGTGGGATGGCACAGAGAGTCTGATCCATGTGGAAGGTGGAGAGTGGGACGGCACAGAGAGAGTGATCCATGTGGAAGGTGGAGAGTGGGACGGCACAGAGAGTCTGATCCATGTGGAAGGTGGAGAGTGGGACGGCACAGAGAGAGTCTGATCCATGTGGAAGGTGGAGAGTGGGACGGCACAGAGAGAGTGATCCATGTGGAAGGTGGAGAGTGGGACGGCACAGAGAGAGTGATCCATGTGGAAGATGGAGAGTGGGACGGCACAGAGAGAGTGATCCATGTGGAAGGTGGAGAGTGGGATGGCACAGAGAGAGTGATCCATGTGGAAGGTGGAGAGTGGGACGGCACAGAGAGAGTGATCCATGAGGAAGGTGGAGAGTGGGACGGCACAGAGAGAGTGATCCATGTGGAAGGTGGAGAGTGGGACGGCACAGAGAGAGTGATCCATGTGGAAGGTGGAGAGTGGGACGGCACAGAGAGAGTCTGATCCATGTGGAAGGTGGAGAGTGGGACGGCACAGAGAGAGTGATCCATGTGGAAGGTGGAGAGTGGGACGGCACAGAGAGAGTGATCCATGTGGAAGGTGGAGAGTGGGACGGCACAGAGAGTCTGATCCATGTGGAAGGTGGAGAGTGGGACGGCACAGAGAGAGTCTGATCCATGTGGAAGGTGGAGAGTGGGACGGCACAGAGAGAGTGATCCATGTGGAAGGTGGAGAGTGGGACGGCACAGAGAGTCTGATCCATGTGGAAGGTGGAGAGTGGGACGGCACAGAGAGAGTGATCCATGTGGAAGGTGGAGAGTGGGACGGCACAGAGAGAGTCTGATCCATGTGGAATGTGGAGAGTGGGACGGCACAGAGAGAGTGATCCATGTGGAAGGTGGAGAGTGGGACGGCACAGAGAGAGTGATCCATGTGGAAGGTGGAGAGTGGGACGGCACAGAGAGAGTCTGATCCATGTGGAAGGTGGAGAGTGGGACGGCACAGAGAGAGTGATCCATGTGGAAGGTGGAGAGTGGGACGGCACAGAGAGAGTGATCCATGTGGAAGGTGGAGAGTGGGACGGCACAGAGAGAGTGATCCATGTGGAAGGTGGAGAGTGGGACGGCACAGAGAGAGTGATCCATGTGGAAGGTGGAGAGTGGGACGGCACAGAGAGAGTGATCCATGTGGAAGGTGGAGAGTGGGACGGCACAGAGAGTCTGATCCATGTGGAAGGTGGAGAGTGGGACGGCACAGAGAGTCTGATCCATGTGGAAGGTGGAGAGTGGGACGGCACAGAGAGAGTGATCCATGTGGAAGGTGGAGAGTGGGACGGCACAGAGAGAGTGATCCATGTGGAAGGTGGAGAGTGGGACGGCACAGAGAGTCTGATACATGTGGAATGTGGAGAGTGGGACGGCACAGAGAGAGTGATCCATGTGGAAGGTGGAGAGTGGGACGCACAGAGAGAGTGATCCATGTGGAAGGTGGAGAGTGGGACGCACAGAGAGTCTGATCCATGTGGAAGGTGGAGAGTGGGACGGCACAGAGAGAGTGATCCATGTGGAAGGTGGAGAGTGGGACGGCACAGAGAGAGTGATCCATGTGGAAGGTGGAGAGTGGGACGGCACAGAGAGAGTGATCCATGTGGAAGGTGGAGAGTGGGACGGCACAGAGAGAGTGATCCATGCGGAAGGTGGAGAGTGGGATGGCACAGAGAGAGTGATCCATGTGGAAGGTGGAGAGTGGGACGGCACAGAGAGTCTGATCCATGTGGAAGGTGGAGAGTGGGACGGCACAGAGAGAGTCTGATCCATGTGGAAGGTGGAGAGTGGGACGGCACAGAGAGAGTGATCCATGTGGAAGGTGGAGAGTGGGACGGCACAGAGAGAGTGATCCATGTGGAAGGTGGAGAGTGGGACGGCACAGAGAGAGTGATCCATGTGGAAGGTGGAGAGTGGGACGGCACAGAGAGAGTGATCCATGCGGAAGGTGGAGAGTGGGATGGCACAGAGAGAGTGATCCATGTGGAAGGTGGAGAGTGGGACGGCACAGAGAGTCTGATCCATGTGGAAGGTGGAGAGTGGGACGGCACAGAGAGAGTGATCCATGTGGAAGGTGGAGAGTGGGACGGCACAGAGAGTCTGATCCATGTGGAAGGTGGAGAGTGGGACGGCACAGAGAGAGTGATCCATGTGGAAGGTGGAGAGTGGGACGGCACAGAGAGTCTGATCCATGTGGAAGGTGGAGAGTGGGACGGCACAGAGAGAGTCTGATCCATGTGGAAGGTGGAGAGTGGGACGGCACAGAGAGTCTGATCCATGTGGAAGGTGGAGAGTGGGACGGCACAGAGAGTCTGATCCATGTGGAAGGTGGAGAGTGGGACGGCACAGAGAGAGTGATCCATGAGGAAGGTGGAGAGTGGGACGGCACAGAGAGTCTGATCCATGTGGAAGGTGGAGAGTGGGACGGCACAGAGAGAGTGATCCATGTGGAAGGTGGAGAGTGGGACGGCACAGAGAGAGTGATCCATGTGGAAGGTGGAGAGTGGGACGGCACAGAGAGTCTGATCCATGTGGAAGGTGGAGAGTGGGACGGCACAGAGAGAGTGATCCATGTGGAAGGTGGAGAGTGGGACGGCACAGAGAGAGTGATCCATGTGGAAGGTGGAGAGTGGGATGGCACAGAGAGTCTGATCCATGTGGAAGGTGGAGAGTGGGACGGCACAGAGAGAGTGATCCATGTGGAAGGTGGAGAGTGGGACGGCACAGAGAGTCTGATCCATGTGGAAGGTGGAGAGTGGGACGGCACAGAGAGAGTCTGATCCATGTGGAAGGTGGAGAGTGGGACGGCACAGAGAGAGTGATCCATGTGGAAGGTGGAGAGTGGGACGGCACAGAGAGAGTGATCCATGCGGAAGGTGGAGAGTGGGACGGCACAGAGAGAGTCTGATCCATGTGGAAGGTGGAGAGTGGGATGGCACAGAGAGAGTGATCCATGCGGAAGGTGGAGAGTGGGACGGCACAGAGAGAGTGATCCATGTGGAAGGTGGAGAGTGGGACGGCACAGAGAGTCTGATCCATGTGGAAGGTGGAGAGTGGGACGGCACAGAGAGAGTGATCCATGTGGAATGTGGAGAGTGGGACGGCACAGAGAGAGTGATCCATGTGGAAGGTGGAGAGTGGGACGGCACAGAGAGAGTCTGATCCATGTGGAAGGTGGAGAGTGGGACGGCACAGAGAGAGTGATCCATGTGGAAGGTGGAGAGTGGGACGGCACAGAGAGTCTGATCCATGTGGAAGGTGGAGAGTGGGACGGCACAGAGAGAGTGATCCATGTGGAAGGTGGAGAGTGGGACGGCACAGAGAGTCTGATCCATGTGGAAGGTGGAGAGTGGGACGGCACAGAGAGAGTGATCCATGTGGAAGGTGGAGAGTGGGACGGCACAGAGAGTCTGATCCATGTGGAAGGTGGAGAGTGGGACGGCACAGAGAGAGTGATCCATGTGGAATGTGGAGAGTGGGACGGCACAGAGAGAGTGATCCATGTGGAATGTGGAGAGTGGGACGGCAGAGAGAGAGTGATCCATGTGGAAGGTGGAGAGTGGGACGGCACAGAGAGAGTGATCCATGTGGAAGGTGGAGAGTGGGACGGCACAGAGAGAGTGATCCATATGGAAGGTGGAGAGTGGGACGGCACAGAGAGTCTGATACATGTGGAAGGTGGAGAGTGGGACGGCACAGAGAGAGTGATCCATGTGGAATGTGGAGAGTGGGACGGCACAGAGAGAGTGATCCATGTGGAAGGTGGAGAGTGGGACGGCACAGTGAGAGTGATCCATGTGGAAGGTGGAGAGTGGGACGGCACAGAGAGTCTGATCCATGTGGAATGTGGAGAGTGGGACGGCACAGAGAGTCTGATCCATGTGGAAGGTGGAGAGTGGGACGGCACAGAGAGAGTGATCCATGTGGAAGGTGGAGAGTGGGACGGCACAGAGAGAGTGATCCATGTGGAAGGTGGAGAGTGGGACGGCACAGAGAGAGTGATCCATGTGGAAGGTGGAGAGTGGGACGGCACAGAGAGAGTGATCCATGTGGAAGGTGGAGAGTGGGACGGCACAGTGAGAGTGATCCATGTGGAATGTGGAGAGTGGGACGGCACAGAGAGATTGATCCATGTGGAAGGTGGAGAGTGGGACGGCACAGAGAGTCTGATCCATTTGGAAGGTGGAGAGTGGGACGGCACAGAGAGAGTGATCCATGTGGAAAGTGGAGAGTGGGACGGCACAGAGAGTCTGATCCATGTGGAAGGTGGAGAGTGGGACGGCACAGAGAGAGTGATCCATGTGGAAGGTGGAGAGTGGGACGGCACAGAGAGAGTGATCCATATGGAAGGTGGAGAGTGGGACGGCACAGAGAGTCTGATCCATGTGGAAGGTGGAGAGTGGGACGGCACAGAGAGAGTGATCCATGTGGAAGGTGGAGAGTGGTGGTGAGGAGAAGGCAGAGATCAAATGGAATTGACTCCCAAGGGGGCAGCCTTCAATTCAGATGACTGGCACGTCATTAACTTACTGAGGTTTGTGAGGCTTTATCATGTGTAAATTGGTCTCAATGAATGTAATGACTGGAATTTCCAGTCATAATGACAATAGAATCTTTCACCTTCAACTAATCTGTAAAGCCTACAGCAACTTGTTGCATTTGCACAATTAAGTGCAAAGAAATCCTGGAATTCCTGACAATAATACAATTCTTTACTTCATGCTGCATTATTCCAGTCTTTGCAGAATCACTGAACTTCAACATTTTGTACATGGTGCTCAATGTAAAACCTTTAAAGTTCAATCCTTATTAGAAGAGCAGTGACAACTCCTATAACTTTTTAATGATGATTGTGTGGCTAAGCACAGCCCCAGTGCAGTACTTACGTTGGCTGAAGACACCAGTGTTGTTGGCAGAATCAGAGGTAGTGATGAATTGGTTTATAGGAGGGAAATTAAAAGCTTGTTGAATGATGCCACAACAACAATCTCTCAACCAACATCAGCAAAACAAAGAGTTTATAATCGACTGCAGGAGAAAGAAGCTGGAGGTCCAAGAGCCAGACCGCATTAGGGGATCACAAATGGAAAGGGTCAGTAGCATTAATTTCCTTGGCATTAACACATTAGACAATCTGACCAGTGACCAGCACATAAGTGTTATCATGAAGAAAACACATCAGTGCTTCTACTTTCTTAGAAGTTTGCATAGATTTGGCAAGGCACCCAAAAACTTTGACAAACCACAATAGATGCACAGTGGCGAGTATCCTAACTGGTATGGAAGCCTGGTATGGAAACAACAATGCCCAGGAATGGAGAAGAGTACTGGAAGTGTTCGATACATCCATTCCATTACAGGCAAATCAATCCCCTCCAGTGAGCACAGTTCCATGCAACGTTCCCACAAGAAAGCAGTGTCCATCATCAAAGACCCTGCCTTCCACACCATGTTCTCTTCTTGCTACTATCATTGGGTACGAGGCCTTAGGTCCTACGTCACCAGTTTCAGCACCAATTACTATCCTACGACCAAAAGGCTTCTCAACCAGCATGGATAACATCACTCACGACAACTCTGAACTGATTCCACAAACTACAGGCTCAGTTTCAAGAACTCTTTACAGCTTATGGACTCAATATCAAATTTTTTGCACTATTTGGTTTCTTTTGTGCATCAGTTATTCGTCAATCTTTGTTTATGCATAGTATTTAGTCAATTCTATAGCATTTCTTTATTTTCCTTAAATGCCTGCCAGAAAATGTATCTCTAAGTAGCATATACTATATGTACTTTGACAGTAAGTTTTATTTTGAACTTTATACTGTCATAATAACTGTAAACAACCACTCCGGCCTAGAGAAATACACTGGCAGATTCTATGCTTTGAAATTTCGTTTGATGATTTTATTAATTTGAAGATGGTTTTATTTTATTCCTTTGGGCATACCTTCAACTTTGTGATGAGCTTAATGCCCTCAAGCTAATGTATCATCCCATCACAGTTATGCTCACATTTGGATATGATTTGGCTTCAGGACTATTTTTATTTCATATTTATTGATTTTCTTATCTGTGGCAAAGAAATGACTATCCTGCAACTCCAAAGTTGTGCAGGGTTTTTTATTTAATATTTTAAAATTTTAATTAATGGGGGCAGAGTTGCTGTTTGCTGGTGAAATATTTAAAACTCCAATGAATGTCTATTTGGGGCCTTTAATGTTGTACACTCTGGCAAGATGCTTCACAGAAATGGCATAAAACAGCATAATATTTCTTTATTATGAAGGAAATTTATATTAGGCAAGAAATGGTGTTGGATAGACTGTTGAGTCTGAAGGCTGATAAGTCCCCGGGACCTGATGGTCTGCATCCCAGGGTATGTAGAGAGGTGGCTCTAGAAATCGTGGATGCATTGGTAATCATTTTCCAATGTTCTATAGATTCAGGAACAGTTCCTACTGATTGGAGGGTGGCTAATGTTGTCCCACTTTTCAAGAAAGGAGAGAGAGAGAAAACAGGGAATTATAGACCGGTTACCTGACGTCAGTGGTGGGAAAAATGCTGGAGTCAATTATAAAAGAGGAAATTACGACACATTTGGATAGCGGTAGAAGGATCAGTCTGAGTCAGCATGGATTTATGAACGGAAAATCATGCTTGACTAATCTTCTGGAGTTCTTTGAGGATGTAACTATGAAAATGGACAAGGGAGAGCCAGTGGATGTAGTGTACCTGGACTTCCAGAAAGCTTTTGATAAAGTCCCACATAGGAGATTAGTGGGCAAAATTAGGGCACATGGTATTGGGGGCAGAGTACTGACATGGATTGAAAATTGGCTGGCTGACAGGAAACAAAGAGTAGCGATTAATGGGTCCCTTTCGGAATGGCAGGCTGTGACCAGTGGGGTACCGCAAGGTTTGGTGCTGGGACCGCAGCTGTTTACAATATACATTAATGATTTAGATGAAGGGATTAAAAGTAACATTAGCAAATTTGCTGGTGACACAAAGCTGGGTGGCAGTGTGAAATGTCAGGAGGATGTTATGAGAATGCAGGGTGACTTGGACAGGTTGGGTGAGTGGGCAAATGTATGGCAGATGCAGTTTAATGTGGATAAATGTGAGGTTATCCACTTTGGTGGCAAGAATAGGAAGGCAGATTACTATCTAAATGGAGTCAAGTTAGGAAAATGGGAAGTACAACGAGATCTAGGTGTTCTTGTACATCAGTCAATGAAAGCAAGCATGCAGGTACAGCAGGCAGTGAAGAAAGCTAATGGCATGCTGGCTTTTATAACAAGAGGAATTGAGTATAGGAGTAAAGAGGTCCTTCTGCAGCTGTACAGGGCCCTGGTGAGACCCCACCTGGAGTATTGTGTGCAGTTTTGGTCTCCAAATTTGAGGAAGGACATTCTTGCTATTGAGGGAGTGCAGCGTAGGTTCACAAGGTTAATTCCCGGAATGGCGGGACTGTCATATGTTGAAAGATTGGAGCGACTGGGCTTGTATACACTGGAATTTAGAAGGATGAGAGGGGATCTGATTGAAACATATAAGATTATTAAGGGATTGGACACACTGGAGGCAGGAAGCATGTTCCCGCTGATGGGTGAGTCCAGAACTAGAGGCCACAGTTTAAGAATAAGGGGTAGGCCATTTAGAACAGAGATGCGGAAAAACTTTTTCACCCAGAGAGTGGTGGATATGTGGAATGTTCTGCCCCAGAAGGCAGTGGAGGCCAAGTCTCTGGATGCATTCAAGAGAGAGTTAGATAGAGCTCTTATAGATAGCGGGGTCAAGGGATATGGGGAGAGGGCAGGAACGGGGTACTGATTGTATATGATCAGCCATGATCACAGTGAATGGCGGTGCTGGCTAGAAGGGCCGAGTGGCCTACTCCTGCACCTACTGTCTATTGTCTATTGTCTATTGTTTACTAAGATACAGTGTGGCATAGGCCCTTCTGGCCCTTTGAGCCTTGCTGCCTAGCAACCCTGATTTAACTCTAGCCTAATCACAGGACAATTTACAGCGATCAATTAACCAACCAAACGGAATGTCTTTGGAATATGGGAGGAAACTGGGGCACCTGGAGGAAACCTCATTGAATCTGGGTTGCTGGTACTGTAGGATGTTGTACTAACCACTTACACCTACGTACCACCCCCAATATATGATATTGAGCTGGGTTGTGACCATTTGGGCTGGCCGGTAGTGTAGTGGTATCAGCACTGGACTTTGAGCCGGTTGGTCCTGAGTTCGAATCTGGCCGGGTCCCAAATGGACAGCAGCAGTGCCTGCGTGGAAGAAAAGTGTGAGAGTTGAAGTAAATTAAGATGTGCGTGGGCTTGGAAAAGGGTTAAAGTCAGTAAACAAATGTGATTTAATTATGTCTGATAAGCAGGAATGCAGAAGCGCCTGACAAGATTAACTGCTTGTGGAAAACAGAGCAGATATGCGAAGATTGTAATCATTGAAGTCCTGAGATATGGACTATTGTTTTACAGAAATGTGTAAAAAACAACTCCAAATATGGAATGGGAAAACACTGAATCTAAGACTGTGTACCTCCCGAGTCAGGGAGGGGAGGGGGAAGGAAGAAGGATAAAACCTGCTGCCCTGTAAGGTTCAGGGTTCCCTTCTCTGAAGGCACCCAGCTCTGCAGAACTGTTAATAAACTTTGTTTCCTTGAATTTGTCTTGAAGCCATTATTCGGGAGCGTGGCTCGTTTCTGACAACTTGGGGGCTCGTCCGGGATCCACACTCCGGCCGTGGGGGGGGGGCAAGGAAGGACATCGGAGAAGGTGCACCCTGCCGAGTTCGGCAGTCCCTGATTCCTTGCTCGTCACCCCGCGCGGCTTGAGCGAGTGATATCCGGCGGACTCAAGGAAACAAAGAGGGGTTGTCGAGGCAGTCGAGACAGTGAGTGATCGAGTAATTTCTGTGCACAGGACCCAGGTAAGAGATTAAATTCCTGTAGAGACGTAGTACACAAGAATCTTGGAGCTGCGGGGTTCCTGCAGGTAAATCCTGTAGAGACGTAGTGCACGAGAATTGTGGAACTGCGGGGTGCCTGCAGGTGGATTCCTTGGCGATCACGGGAATACAGGTTCCGGAATTGGACAGGAGTGATCGAGCTAGGTGGGTCACATTCAAATTAAATTCCTGCAGAGACGTAGTGCACGAGAATTGTGGAATTATGGGGTGCCTGCGGGTGGATTGGAACCGGGCAAGTCCTCGAGATGGGAAATAAGGGGTCTAAGAGAGAAAAGGGTAAAGGAAATCCAGGCGCCAATGATGAAAAATACCCCAGGGTACCCCCTGATAGTCCCTTGGGATGGATGTTAGAAAATTGGGATTACGGGAGACGAAAAGGGAAGTCAAAGAAAAAGATGATACAGTACTGTGAATTCTGGTCCCGCCAGCCGATCCAAGGGTCGGCTGTGTGATGGCCTAAGCTCGGGTCTAGCGAGGATTGGGTACAACAAGCCCTTAATCTGTACGTGAATTCAAAACCTAACGTTAAACCCGAAGAAAGTGATTATGCCCCATGCTGGTTACCAACGACAAATAGTTATAAGTTGAAAACGATAAAGGAAGGGGAACAGAAAAAGAATACATGGGAGGTGCTCGACCATCTGCCGCCCCCATATGTGCCCCCTACCGCTCCAGAAATCGAAGACCCTGAGGAATGGGGAAGTGAAAATGAGTCGGCAGCTACAGCTGGAGGAGATGCAGACCAGGGTGAAGAGGAAAAGGAGCGTGCAAAACCACAGGTTACAGGAGTCAGGAGGGTGAAAACCAGGTCACAGACAGCTGAAACTAACAAAGAGGAAGTCGAACAGACCACCAAACTATTGCCTCTGAGAGAAGTGCCCATGGGAGGAGAAGCTGGAGGGACGGGGTATGTTAATGTTCCCCTGACTAGCGCTGAGGTACGGAATTTTAAAAAGGAAATGAAAGGCCTATTAGAAGACCCCATGGGCCTGGCCGAACAGTTGGATCAATTCCTAGGACCCAACATTTATACCTGGGATGAAATGTACTCAATTATGGGAACCTTGTTTTCCACCCAAGAAAGACAAATGATAAGACAGGCGACCATAGTAATGTGGGAAAAGGAAAGGCCAAACGAAGCAGAGCCGCAACAGAAATTCCCTCTTGTGGACCCAGGCTGGGATGAGCAAACGGAGGGGGGCCGAAGGAATATGAGGGATCTGCGAGAATTCCTGATAAAGGGAATAAGACAGGCGGTTCCGAAGGGACACAACTTTACCAAGGCATTTGGGAGCCACCAAAATCCCGAGGAGACTCCGTCCGACTTCCTAGATAGAATCCGGAGGAACATGCAACAATACGCGGGAATAGACACTGAAACGGAGGTTGGCCAACAGCTGATTCGTGTTGAATTTGTATCGAAGGCATGGCCAGATATAAGAAAAAAAACTGGAAAAACTAGAAGACTGGAATACTAAACCCTTGAGTGAACTACTTAGGGAGGCACAGAAAGTGTTTGTAAGAAGGGATGAAGAGAAGCAGAAGAAAGCAGCCAAGATAATGGTCCAGACGGTCCAACAGGTGACCACAGACAAAAGAGAAAGAAGAGACCCATGGCCGGGACGAAGTGGCAGCCAAGATCGAAGTAGGGGACCCAGGAGGGCCCCTAGATGTTTTCACTGCAATGAAGAGGGACACTTCAGGCGCGAGTGCCCCAGATACCGACGGGAAGTGCGCTCGTACGCCATGATGGAAGAAGAGTACTAGGGGGGTCGGGGATTCCAACCCTTGGGGAAGAAAAATCATTGGCAGGAACCCCTGGTAAACTTGAAATTAGGTCCCCAAGGGTATGACACAACCTTCATGGTCGACTCAGGAGCTGAAAGATCGAGTATAATAGAGATACCATCAGGGACCCAGACCGGAGCAAAATTGATGGGAGTATCCGGTATCGGAGGAAAGACAATACATGTGCCAATTGTGGACAATGTGGAAGTTGGATATGAAGATAGAGCAACTAGACGAGACCTCCTCCTGCTGCCCTCGGCAGGATTTAATCTATTAGGAAGAGATCTGCAAGTTCAATTGGGTATTGGAACAGTGCCAAGCAATGGAGAGATAATAGTAAAACTATTCGCATTAAAAAAGGAAGACGATCAGAAAATAGAGCCCGAGGTATGGTATAGAGAGGGAAACAGGGGAGGATTGAACATCAACCCTTTACAGATCACCTTGTTACCGGACAGTCGCCCAGTGAGAAGGAAGCAGTACCCCATTGCGATGGAAGGAAGAAAAGGGCTGCAGCCAGTGATTGAGGGATTGATCGCTGACGGACTACTGGAGGAATGTATGTCACCATATAATACCCCAATACTCCCGGTGCGAAAGCCAGATGGGACTTATCGGATGGTACAAGACCTGCGGGGCCTAAATGCAGTAGTCCAAACCCGATACCCGGTAGTGCCCAACCCTTATTCGCTGATGAGTGAGATCTCCCCTGACCATGAATGGTTCAGTGTAATAGATCTAAAAGATGCCTTCTGGAGTTGCCCGCTAGAAGAGAGCAGTCGTGACATGTTTGCGTTCGAATGGGAAAATCCTACGACGGGGCGGAAAAGACAACTCCGGTGGACGGTCCTGCCACAAGGGTTCACCGAATCACCTAACCTATTTGGGCAGGTCTTGGAGCAGTACTAGCGGAACTCCAATGTGCTCCAGAGAGCCAACTGCTACAGTATGTGGACGATCTATTACTATCCGGGCCAACACAGGAAGGGGTGCAGGAAGACACCATCAGACTACTGAACTTCCTGGGGAAGCAGGGGCTACGGGTCTCAAAGAAAAAGTTACAATTTGTAGAAAAGGAAGTAAGGTATCTGGGACACCGGGTCAGTAAAGGACAGCGATGCATTACCCCAGAAAGGACAGCTGGAATAACGGGAATGTCACTACCACGTACCAAGAAGGAGATACGACAGTTCCTGGGGTTAGTGGGATATTGTCGGATCTGGATTGAAAATTATACTCCCCTGGTGAAATTTCTGTACGATAAGCTGGGACAGGATGAGCAAACAGTAAAGTGGACTAAGGAGGAAGAACAAAAGTTCAGCCACATTAAGGGACAATTGATCCATGCTAGCCTTGCCAGCCCTGGAAAAACCATTCCAGCTGTATGTCAACAATGCCGAAGGAATGGCCCTAGGGGTACTCACCCAACTAAAAGGAGGAAAGCGGCAACCCATGGCCTTCCTGTCAAAAATGTTAGACCCGGTATCACGTGGATGGCCCACCTGTATCCAGGCAGTGGCAGCAACAGCGGTATTGGTAGAGGAAGCCCGGAAATTAACCTTTGGAGGAAAGATCACTGTGCATTCTCCACACTCGGTCAGCACCTTACTGGCCCAGAAGGCACACCGGTGGTTGACTGACTCTCGCATCTTGAAGTACGAGACTATCCTGATGACCGGAGAAGACCTGAACTTCGCCAAAGATTCCAGTTGCAACCCAGCCCAGTTCCTATATGGAGGACTGGAGGAAGAGGAGTCAGAGCATGACTGCATTGAACTTCTGGACTTGCAAACGAAAAGTCGGGAAGACTTACAGGAAGTTCCCCTGGGAGAGGGACAAGAACTATATATAGACGGATCGTCTCGATGTATTGATGGGATACGACATAGCGGATACGCCATCATCGACGGAGAAACGGGAAAAAATTGGAGTCCGGAAGACTACCGGGAAATTGGTCGGCTCAGTCCTGTGAGTTATACGCGCTCCAAAGGGCTCTGATAATATTGGAAAAGAGAGTCGGAACTGTATACACTGACTCCAAATACGCCCTTGGGATAGTACATACATTTGGGAAGATATGGAAAGAAAGAGGACTGATAACAGCCAGGGGAAAAGGACTGGCACATGAACAAATGATAAGTATGACATTGGAAGCCCTGGCCTTACCGACTGAAATTGCGGTAGTGCATGTACCCGGACACCAAAAAGGATCGACACCTGATGCTGTGGGGAACCGTCTGGCGGACGAGGAGGCCAAACGGGCAGCAGTTGAAGAACCGGTGCAACTCCTGACTTTGATACCAGTGAGAGAAGGACTTACTAAACTGCCTGTGTTTACTCAAATGGAGATTGACAACATGAACCAACTAGGAGCCCGGAAAGACGCTGATGGTAAATGGAGAGTCCCCGATGGAAGACAGGTGCTAAATAAGGAAGTGACCCGCAACATACTCCAACAACTGCACCAACAGACCCACTGGGGAGCGCAGGCAATGTGTGACACGGTACTTAGGGAATATGCATGCAAGGGAATCTACACTTTGGCCCAACAAGAGGTAACTGGATGTCCAACCTGCCAGCGAATAAACAAGAAAGTGATGCGATCCATCCCAAGAGGCGGCCAGCCCCTGGCCATGAGACCCTTCCATAGGATCCAAATCGACTTCACCGAGCTGCCCCAAGTGCAGAGATGGAAATACTTATTGGTAATCGTGGATCACTTTACACGCTGGGTGGAAGCATACCCATCTACTAAGGCAGATGCGCCCACAGTAGCTCGGATACTACTTGAGAACATAATTCCCAGATATGGAATCGTGGGGTCCATAGACTCTGACCGGGGGACACACTTCGCCTCCAAGACGCACCAGTTAATTTGCGATGCACTTGATATCGAATGGAAGTACCATACCCCGTGGCATCCCCAGAGTTCGGGAAGAGTAGAGCGAATGAACAGCACCCTGAAGGCACAGCTAACCAAGTTGATGTTGGAAACCAAGCTACCATGGACCAAGTGTTTGCCGATCGTTCTCCTGAGAATACGTACAGCACCCTGGAAGGACATAGGAGTATCTCCTTATGAGATGCTCTTTGGACTGCCATATTGGAATAAAATAGAGGGGTATCCCACACTACAGGGGGGTGATTTATTTGTAAAGAACAATTTACTGGACTTGTCCCGTTCCTTTGCAGAGCTACGCAAGAAAGGTCTGCTCGCCCAGACGCCGCCACTTGACTTCGCTCTACACCAAGTAACCCCAGGGGATTGGGTTCTGGTGAAAACTTGGAAGCCAGAGAAGCTCCAACCGCAGTGGGAAGGCCCCTTCCAGGTCCTGCTCACGACTGAAGCTGCAGTTCGGACAAAAGAAAAAGGGTGGACACACGCGTCAAGAATAAAGGGGCCTGTGAAGCCTGAGAGCGGTGATGAGTGGACCTGTGAACCAGGAGAAAAACCATTGGTGGTGAAACTAAAGAGGCAACAGAGATGAGTCGCATGAAGAGCGCAGTAATATGGACAATTTGTATTATACTGTGTATATTATGTGTTGGGAGGATGGAGGGAAGATGTGATAAGTGTCGAACAACAGTGTGGGTGAGAAGTCGGGTCTTCCCTGGATCCTTCGTATCCCACTCGCATGTAAATGACCGTTGTTATGATAAAAGCAGAAGGGTGTTGGGAAAATGGTAAGCCGTACTATCAGGTCTATAATAAAGGCGGTTGGTGGCGAACAGTACTCTGGATGGTGGGAGGTGGATTAATGAGTTTGATGCTTTTACCCTGCCTCATTCCCTGTGTACAAGCACTAATAAGACGAAGTGTGTCACAACTTCAGGCAATAGCAATACCTCAGCACGGCACTGGCATTGGAGCTGTTGGCAAAACAGCAGAGCCAGATGCGAACAGCAATATACCAGAACAGGCTGGCTATGGATTACCTATTGGCCTCTGAAGGCGGGGTATGTGGGAAGTTCAATCTTACAAACTGTTGCCTTAAGATAGACGACAGTGGAAAGACCGTGTTAAAAATATCCGACAAAATTCGGAAACAGGCCCACGTGCCAGTACAAAACTGGAGATCCCTGGAGAACATGAGTTGGCTAGACGGGCTACTGGGAAGTTGGTGGTGCACCGCTCTCCTAGTAGCAGGCGGGGGTCTAATGATTCTCTTACTTTTGCCGTGTTTGATTCCTTGTATACGAACACTGATCAGGCGCAGTATATTCCAGCTCCAGGCAGTAGCGATATCCCAACATGGGACAAACAAGCTAAAACTTATGCTATTAAAGAAGAAAGTTGACCCTCCACGGGGGTCGGAGGAAGGACGGTGGGCCCCCTGGAAAGAGGAGAAATGCTAGCTGCTATGCACATCTTAAAAAGAAAAAGGGTGGAATTGTGAGAGTTGAAGTAAATTAAGATGTGCGTTTCTGAAAGAGGTTGGGGGTCGGTGCAGAAAACAAATGTGATTTAATTATGTCTGATAAGCAGGAATGCAGAAGCGCCTGACAAGATTAACTGCTTGTGGAAAACAGAGCAGATATGCGAAGATTGTAATCATTGAAGTCCTGAGATATGGACTATTGTTTTACAGAAATGTGTAAAAAACAACTCCAAATATGGAATGGGAAAATACTGAATCTAAGATAGTGTACCTCCCGAGTCAGGGAGGGGAGGGGTAAGGAAGAAGGATAAAACCTGCTGCCCTGTAAGGTTCAGGGTTCCCTTCTCTGAAGGGGCCCAGCTCTGCAGAACTGTTAATAAACTTTGTTTCCTTGAATTTGTCTTGAAGCCATTATTCGGGAGCGTGGCTCGTTTCTGACAAAAAGGTACTTGCATACCTTGCCATGAAAACTCTTTTGACGACTACACTATCCACAGGGTCACCGTGAGTTGACAGCACTCAACAACAACAGCAAAGACCATTTATGGCAGAAAGTTAAAGGAGTAGATTCTAAGTATTTTAACAAGGAGGGGGTGAAAATTTGTTTTCATGTTGGATCTTTAACATAGCAAATTGCCTCATAGAAGTGCAATCATACAAAATTAGAATTAAACCTTCTATGAAGATGTTAGAGCAAATGACCAAAAACTTGGTGAAGGAAATAAGGAGTGTTGATTAAACCTCACTGGTTTGAAGAATGATTCTTTATTGATCACTCTGCCTCTGCTTGTTGGGTATTACTGATCTGTAGCCCTTCACAACTGATCTGTAGCCCTTCACAACTGATCTGCTGCTACCTGGCCCTTTTGCCATCTGCTGTATATCGATCACATGTTGTGGTTAGTTCTGAATCCTTTCATGCCTCTTCTGCAAACCTCATAAAACCTCAGCTGTGTTCTGCCTTTTACCAGTTCTCCATTCAACTGCTTTTAGTAGTTTGAATCACTTACTGATAAAATGTCAATTGTTAAAAATCTGAATTCACTCCAGGAACTAACACAGACTCCATGGTTTCTGTCTGTTTATCTGCATTTTGGTCACATTCTGCTTGTGAACTTGACTTTCACTATTATGTTTCTTTATAAAATGGTAGTAGAATCCAAGAAGGCAGTTATCAGACAAACTCCCTGTGCTCTAAACTGTGCCTTTGAGACTGAACTACACGAGTATCATTTTAATCAGACTGAAGAGGGTGACATTAAAGCTGGTTTTGCTTTACTCTGCAGTAACAAGGATATAAATAAGACTGTGGCTGAAGTGAAATACCACTTGATGCAATCATTTCAAAAGCTCTTCACAGGATGTTATTTGTTTGCTTGCTGCCTGAACTCTCTGATGTTTGTCTTTGGTTTCAGAATCAGAACCAGAATCAGGTTTTATTAACACGGTCTTAGATGGTGTGAAATTTGTTTTGCAGCAGCAGTACAGGATGAAAACATAAAATAATCACAAATTACGAAATAAACAAATAGTGCAAAAGAAAGGAATAATGAGCTGATGTTCATGGACCATTCAGAAATCTGATGACAGAAGCTGAATTGTTGTGTGTTGGCCTTCAGGCTCCTGTACCTTCATGACAGTAGTAATGTCTTTGTGCAGATACTAAAGAAAATTGCCAACATCGAGATATTGAATGCACCCTGTACATTCAGATATTGTTAACAAATAGGCTTTCATGGTCTTTAACAGAAAAAAATCCTTTAATGCAAACTTTTGCTTAAACATTTATTTGGACAACTTGATTGGAACCTGTCCGGTAAGACAGACACTTGGGTTGACGTGCACACTTGGTAGTAAACAGCTGCCCAGAAATACTCAGCTTAAAATGCAGCTTCCTGATTATCGCCAGTAAACACACATGATGTGGATTTCTATTGATCCGCTGTAAACTAAATGAGAAGTAGCAGGTTAAAAGAAATTGAAATCTAATGTAAACAATGTATAAATTATGGTCAAGCTGGCTACCAAATTAGATACTCAAGTCTAAAGAAGAAATACACATGCAGTTGCAGTGTTTCCTTGGATGTTATGTTGAAACGCATATTGATTTGCACTATATTAAGCTCAAGTTTTGGGAGGATATCTCAGTATGATTTGATTCCAGGCTAATTTTCAATGTAATGTTTGGACTATGCCCAAACAGAAAACTCCAAACCGATGTGATTAAGTTTCTGAGTGGATCTTGAACCATGTGATTTCCTGGGCAGAAGTGTTACACTGAGCCAAGGCTGCTATCCGTAGGCGTGAGTGTCACCTCTTATTCTACACATTGTGTACTTCAGGAAGGAGAAATCAGGAGGATGCACATCGGCCCTCATTGCGAGGTCAGCAGTGGAAAGGGTGAACAGCTTCAAGTTCCTGTGCATCAGCATCTCAGAAGATCTATATTGGACCCAATATGCCAATTCAATCAGAAAAACAGTACACCAGTGGCTAGACTTTATTAGGAGTTTGAGGAGATTTGGTATGTCACCATTGTCTGTAGCAAATTTCTACAGATGTCCAATGGGGAGCATTTTGACTGATTGCATCACCATCTAGCATTGAATCACATGAGTGCAAGAGGCTGAAATGGATAGTAGATTTGGACAGCTCCATCACAGACACAAGCCTCTCCACCATCAAGGACACCTTTAAAGGATGGTGACTCAAGAGGGTCGCATCCATCGTTAAGGACTCTCACCATCCAAGGCATGCATCTTCTCATTACTACCATTAGGGAGGAGGTACAGGAGCCTGACAACTCTCACTCAGGTTTTAGCAACAGCTTCTTCCCCTCCATGACTGGATTTCTGAATAGTCCATGAAGACTACCTCACTACTTTGCTCTCTTTTAGACCTACCTACCAACCTACCAAAGCCTATCGTAGTTTTTTATGTATTGCACTGTACTGATGCTGCAAAACAGCAAATTCTCAATATATCTCAATGATAATATACATGATTCTCATATCATTAATTTTGGGTAAGTTTTATAAAGTCATTGTCCTAAAGATATTTACAGTTAAGACAAAGGTTCCCATATGAAATGTTCACTGGTATTCTTCCACTTCTTAATTGCTAGTTGCATGTTTTTGAAACTTTCATTTTCAGCACTTTTGTTTTTCTTTAACTTAAAAAACATGCTATGTTTAAGCACTTCTATTAATTTATCAAAACCAGTTGCAACAAACTGAAACCATGATTTTCCATTTAACTGCATTTGCAGGGGATACAAGCCAATTATGTGGTTGAGAGAAGTGCCTCTGAAAATTAATTATAAAAGACCGGTCTTCAGTGAAAACCTGCTGTTCTTAGATAATTGGTATCCAACATCTATTTAAACCATTCAGATTGAATTCAGTTATAGCACCTTAATCACTGGTAGCTTTGAGAATCTTTGGAATTGATTACATACTTTTGGAATATACGTAATGTTATTGTTCCATATTTGAAAGAATAAGTTGGTAAATTGGTTTATTATTATGTACTAAGGAATTGTGTAAAAATGGTCTTGCATATCGTTTGTACAGATCAATTCATACAACAATGCATTGAGATAGAACAAGGTAAAATAATAACAATGCAGAATGAATGTTACAATGCAGAGAAAGTACTGGGTAGTTAGACAGCAAAGTCAAGGACATAATGAGGTGGACCATGAGGTCAAGAGTCAATCTTATCATAGTAAGGAGCTGTTCAATGTTTTTATAACAGTGGGATAGGAGTCATTCTTCAGTCTGGTGGTAAGTGCTTTTAGGCTTTTGTATCTTTTGTCCAATGGGAGAGAGGAGGGGAGAAGAGGTTCAAGTTG
This sequence comes from Hemitrygon akajei, assembly GCF_048418815.1. NCBI lineage: Eukaryota > Metazoa > Chordata > Chondrichthyes > Myliobatiformes > Dasyatidae > Hemitrygon > Hemitrygon akajei. Next base: position 9,779,261 of record NC_133150.1, on the reverse strand, counting down.
GGAGGGGTCTTGAATTATGCTAGCTGCTTTCTGGGGCATCAAGAAGTGCAGACAGAGTCCATGGAGGAAACGGTTAGTTTCTGTAATGTGCTGAGCTATGTTTGTTTGTGGTTGCTGCAGAGCAGTTGCGTCCCAAGCTATGATGCGTCTGGGTAGCAGGCTTTTTTTGGCAATTGATAAAAGCTGTTGAGGTCAAAGGGGACATGCCAGATTTCCTTAGGCATCTGAGGAATTAGAGGTGCTGGTGAGTTTTCCTGGCTAGGACAGACTTTGGATGATGTTCACTCCTAGCGGCTTGAAGCTGTCAACCATCTCAACCACAGTGCTGGTGATATAAACAGAAGCATGTACACTGCACCCTTTCCTGAAGTCAATGACCAGCTAACACTTACGCTTTGCTGACGTTGAGGAAAAGGCTATTGTTATGACACCACGTAGCTAGGCTCTCTCTCTCTCTCTCTCCGTTCTGAGCTCCATCTCATTTTAGTTGAGATATGGCCCACTACAGTGGTATCATCTGCAAATTTACAGATGGAGTTAGAGCATACTTTGACCATGCAGTTGTGAGTGTACAGGGAGTAGAATGGAGCACTGAGGATGTAGCCATGTGGGGCACCACATGAGGATAATTGCGGCTGAGGTAATGGTATCTATCTTAATTAATTAATTAATCTTTGTTGATCAGGAAGTCAACAATCCAGTTGCAAAATGAGGTCCTGCCGAAGGGTCTCAGCCCAAATATTTGACTGTACTTTTTTCCATCGATGCTGCCTGGCCTGCTGAGTTCCTTCAGCATTTTGTGTGTGTTGCTTGGATTTCCAGCATCTGTAGATTTTCTCTTGTTTGCAAAATGAGGTGTTGAGATCCAAGTCTAGGAGTTCACTTGGAATTAGAATGAGGGCAGGGATATAGTCATAAAAAATAGTCTGACATAGGTGTCTTTACTGTTAATCTGTTCCAGAGATGTGTGTAGGGCTAGAGAGATGACATCTGCCGTACATCTGCTTCTTCAGTAGGTGAGCTACAGTGGGTCAAGGTTGTTATTTGCCACAACCAGCCTCTGGTTGTCAGAGCCAGGGGGCAGTAATCATTAAGGCACATTAACTTGTGTTTCTTATGATGGTGGTGGTCTTCTTAAAACAGGAAGGAACTTCAGAATAAAACAAGGAGAAGTTAAAAATGCCTGAAAATACCCCTGCCAGATGATCTCTGATGGGTCTAAGGACATGGCCATCTGGGCCTTATGCCTTCCATAGATCCACTCTCTAGAAGATTGATCTTATGTCTGCAGTGATAACAATGGTTCAGGTACTTTGGAGGTTGTCAGCATGGTTGGTGACATTTCAATCCCCTTCTATTGAAAATGTTCATAGAATGTATTAAGCTCATTGTGGAGGTATCTGCTATTGTTGGCAATACTTCCTGATTTCCCTTTGTAGCCTGTTATAGCATGTTTGCCCTTCCACAGTTGACAGCTGACCTGGGACCCGAGTCTGGACTGCTATTGTTTCTTGGTATCACTGATAGCTTTTCGAAGTTTGTAGTTTCTTGTAAAAGGCGAGGATAATCTGATATGAGCGTCACAGTCCTAGACTTCAGTACAGAGTGGATCCCCTGGTTCATCCATGGTTCCTGGTTTGGGAGCTCCTGGGTTTTTCCCGTTGGTACACAGTCTTCAACACATGTATTGACAAAATCTGTGATGGGAGTGACATGCTCATCTAGGCTGAGTGCTGAGTCTTTGTACATGGACTCAAAGCAGTCACATGGAACCTCATCCACTGTACTTGCTCAGACCTTTTGTCCTAGCTTCTCACATCCTGTTTGTTTGCAGGGAGAAGGAGCACAGTTTGGTGGTCTGATTTATCAAAGTGTGGGCCGGGTGGTTGTGGCTCAGCAGATGTCTTTGATGGTTATATTCCAATGGTCAAGGATGCCTGGTGGGACAGGAGGTGTGCTGGCAGTATTTTGGTGATGCACTCTTGGAGATAGTGCGGTAGAAGTCACTGGCTATGATGAGGAGGGCCTCATGGTACCCCTCTCCAGGCTGTTGACCATGGACATCCACCTGGGACTATGCTAGACTGCTGTCAGAATAGCTGAAATTAATTTCCCTAGTGGGTAGAATAGTCAGATTCAGTTCAAATATTTATCACACGTACTGTACATTGAAACATACAGCGAAATGTGTCATTTGTGTGAACAACCAACACAACCAGAGGGTTTTCAACAGAGCATGTTTACAGAACAACGCAAGTGACAACCATAACAAAAGGACAACAGCAAAACCACCCCTGCACACTCTCAGACAGTCCTCTAACCCTTGGCCAGGCCATCTCCAGGTCTCCAGCACACTCACAGCCTCACAGACATTGAGTCTTCAGCTTCCCAAGCTGACCCATAGGTTCGCAGACCTAGAGCTTCAGGTATCAGGCCATGACTTCCAGACTTCCAAATGATCTTTGGGATTTGATCTTCAGTATCGACCCCAGGACTCGCCAATGATGCCAAATGAGGACTTCAGCTCAGGCTTCAAACTCCGAGCACTCCTGCGACCGGGACTCCTAACACTAGCTTTTGAGCTGTGGTCTTACGGACTCACATACCTGGTGGTCACTGTTCCTCATGCCTTCTGCCCACACAGACCTCTGATCCCAGGACCTATTGACCTGGAGTACTCACTGAACTGGGGGGCCAACAGCCCTCATCTCAGCTGATCTTCATCCACAGCATGTGTCAGCCCGACATCCATCCACAGATGTCCTTTGTCACACCTGCATGTCACTGGCCTTTGAACGTGGAACATGAGGTGGAGGTTTGACCTCTAACACCCCCCATCCTCATTCCTATACCCTGATTCCCAAATTTCCTTTCTGTCCCCAAATTCATCCCTGTGAACCTAGAGAACATCTACAGTCAGTCTGAGCCATGACCTTGACAGAGATGCCAAATCGGCACCACTTTGGCGGAAATGTGAGAAAGGAGAAAGGAACAGATGTAATGTGAAGCAAGGCTGTTTGTGTAAATAATATATGATATGTATCAATAAGTCTTATGTGTGGTAGTTTGTCATCAGGTTCAGGATATCATATTGTTCCAAGTACAATTTAACATGAAAGAAACAGAACGCCGATAATACTTTGCTTTACTGACCTTTGTGCAACCAAGTAGTTCAAGCACCAGCTAATTTAATGCAACATATTTGAAATCCAAAAACTACACATGCCAGAAATATGAAATATAAACAGAGAACTGAAAACAGTTAATATGGCAGACAGCAGTTTGCAAGGAGAGAGAAATTTAATTAACATTTAGGGTCAAAGATTCTGCTTGGTTTCTGTATTTAGGCAGTTGCACTGGTATGTCAGTATTTTAAGGAGAAACACTACCCATCAGAAAGTATAAAACTGTTGAAGCACTCCATGTATTTTATTGAATCAAAGGTTCCTTCATTGCGTGCCTCATCAGTCATCGTAGCTGGACCTGCAAGGCAATTTGTTTGTAAATATTTAGCATCATCCTGAATCTTCTGATCTAGTGGAATTTAGTTATTCTATTCAACAGCTCCAAAATAATCCTCTCTGATGGATGTGTGGTGGGTGGCATGACTTTTCATCGCTATTTTATGGAATTGTCTCTCAAGCAGTAAGTCCTTCACTCACGAAGTCAGTGACTTCTTCCAGGGTGATGTGGCTGCTGATATTTGGCGAGCACCACCCTCTGGTAACCTTCATTATGCTTCTAATGTTCTTTTGCTTTGGGCACTTCTCCTTGGCCCTTGGGCTCTGGGACTTCATGCTGCTCACCCTCTGGCACCAGGCTCTAGCTATTTGCAAGATTGTGCAGGGGGCAACATGCAGTAATAATGTCTCCGCACCTGTTGATTACACTGTAGATCGTTTCCAGACTGACAAGACAGTAAAATCTCACTCTGAAAAGACCTGTGACATTCTTGACACTTCAAAAGCCCTGCCCTCAGCTGATGTGGTTGGAGTGTAAACAGACGTAAGTGGGGATCCATCCCTCTGGGCAGTACCAGTTGTTGGAAAGGCCGGACTGAGTGGACACCCTTAGGATGAAGCAGTAAAGAGGAATGCCAGGAAACATAGCAAGCACTATCAAGAAGATTTTTTCATGATGAACAAACAGCCAAACATTGGAGAAATAGAAACTCTTTTGGCTAATGGGGAAGTTGCAGTTGTTAATCAGAACCCCCATAATTTCACTTGGTGATGGCTTGCTTTCATGGGGAGTCAACTCCCAGATTTACCTCACGGAAATCTGAATAGGTGAATTCATTGCTTCTTGATCAGAGAGACCAGATAAGTTGAGAAACATAGTGTAGATCTGCGGTTGCTTGGAATGATCCGGGAAACTGAAGGTCACCATTACCTTGATCTCCACAGAAAGAACAGTCTAAGTGTAAGAGGGTGGCTGGGGATTCGTCAAAAAGCCACATATCTTTCAGCTTGACCCTGCAAATACATAACTCGTCCAATAGTTCCAGGCTCAGCATGGCTCCTCTGGAAACGTTTGTGGTTAGTTCATTTACAGATGGACATTCCTACCATACTGAAGTCCCCAAACCTCCTGACTGCCTGCCTGCCATCCATATTGTGAAGGTTTCAGTAAGGAAAGGGTACCAGTTATGTCACCTATCAATGACAATGTCCACAGCTAAGTGTTGCAAAAGGTTTGCACTTTTAGATATGGAACATTCTGAATACTTTGAAAGGCATTTGAACAACATCCAGCCAGTTCTGAAGCTGCCTGGCTGTGAGCTGGTGTTGGTAGATTGCTCCTTTAAATCTCAGGTAAGAAGGAATAAAGCACAATGATTCATCGGAGACTGTTCCAAGATAGTCGAGGTGCGGAGCTTTGAGCCGGTGTATAGTGGCATAGGTAAAAACGTGCATTGTGTGACAGGCAATATTATCCTGATTTCAGAGGTTGTCACTATTTCTCGAGTTCCTTTTGCTTTACTTTCTTGGAACTTGAAGCGTTTGGCACCTCTCCCTTTTTTTAAGCTCAGCATTCAAAGATGAACTCGTCCAGAATGACCTTTTTATTCACTTTCAAAACTCACGGTGCAGTTTTACACTCTACAGTTCTGCAAATCCATCACCTTGGATTCATATTCACTGAGTGGAATTGGCAGTGGCTTCTTTAAGCTACATGCCGGAGAAATAAAATCCTTCATTTTGAAAAGCCATGAGTATAGCGGAGCTGCCAATCCAACAATGAATTCCTCTGAAATGTTATGTTAGTGGTGAAGTAAAGCTGAACCACTAGGTTTTCTCTTTTTTTAGATATTTCATAATATCTAGATTTACCTTGTTCATATATATACTATATGGTTCATGTTTCGGGAAAACTTATTTATACTGTATTCATTGCTTATGTATTCTTTCATGTGTAATGGGAATTTGTATGTTTGTAATCCCTTTATTAATATATTAATTGTATTTTGTTCATAATATTATTAATACTAATAAAAAGATTGAAAAAGAAAAGGTTTTCTCTTTTTTTATGCTTTCTGTTTAAAACTTTATTTAGAATTGTGGCTGGTACCCACTGGAACACTTATAATCTTTCTTTAATAATAATTACCTCGATCTATGGTCTTTTAGTGTAGTTAAGATACTAAATATAATATAAATATACACTGCACAAATGCTAATTAATACAACTATCTAATCAGCCAATCGCATGGCAGCAACCTAATGCATAAAAGCACGCAGACATGGTCAGGAGGTTCAGTGGTTGTTCAGTCGAAACAGCAGAATGGGGATGCAAAGTGATCTAAGTTACTTTGACCATGGGATGATTGCTGGTGGCAGATGGGATGATTTCAGTATCTCAGGAACTTCTGATCTCCTAAGACGTTCACACAACAAAGATCTCTAGAGTTTACAGAGAATGGTGCAAAATACAAACAAAAACACACAGTGAGTGGCAGTTCTATCGGCAAAAATGTCTTGTTAATGAGAGAGGTCAGAGGAGAATGACCAGACTGGTTCAAACTGACAGGAAGGTGACAGTACCTCAAATAACAACAGCAGTGGTGTGCAGAAGTGCATCTCTGAATGCGCAACATGTCGAAACTTGAAGTGGATGGGCTCCAGCAGCAGAAGCCATGAATCTACAGAGTGGATGTTAGGCAGTACGCAGCAACGCAGCCACTGAGTGTATTTACATTATAGTAAACATATGTGGAATTGCTGGGAATATTACAAATCCCTCTTGTTCTGAAGGAATGTTTTAAAAACTAATTTCACTTTGTGGATATTACTTGGTACCTATGGTACCATATCAACATTGGTAATTAGCCAAATGTTGCAGTCAGATTAAAAAAGCCATCAGGTTTGTGTGTCTATGGATAATACCACAGGTATGCTCTACGGATAAACCTGGTAGTTTCTTTGTCCTGGTTAAATGAAGAAGGAATGAGTTGACCTTCAAGTCGTACTGCTCCATTATTGATCTTGCAAAACTAACAATTGTCCTTAAACATAAAACGAAACCTGATGAAGGGTTTCGGCCTGAAACATCGTCACTACCTCCTCCCATAGATGCTGTCTGGCCTACTGAGTTCTGCCAGCATTTTGTGTTTTTATTTATTTCCAGCATCTGCAGATTCACTCGTATTGTCCTTAAACATTGATTTTTTTAAAAGGATTTTCTGTATTTTCCCAATGTTTGTCCACTAATTGTGCCAACGAAAGTTAACCAGTATACTAAAATGTAAATATACTTGTATAGCAACATGTCCAGCATTATTGACCACCAAAGGCATTGGCACCAAAAAAAACTGTTATAGATGTGGGTTTCACTTTTCATTGTGAATATTTTAACATTGAAAACCTTTTCCTGTTAATTTTTTTAGTCTTCCTTCGCTTTACTTCTGGAGTTCTTTTTAATTTTTATTTTGCTTTCTTTATTTGATTTTCTGTGTCTACTGACATTGAATTCACTCCCTTTATTTAAATCTCCATCTCAGTCTTTCTCATGTTTACTTTCCTGTCTTTGAGTCTCCTTGGTTAAGAAGATGCCTTGCAATTTACCCATTCATCAAAATCCCAGATGCCCTGTTTCCTTCACTAGATCAGCACCAGATGACACTTCCAGCAACATTTTTTGAACTTAATAGACAGGGAGAAGTCTATCAGACAGTGGATGTTATAAGATGTTCTGTTGTAGCAAATTTTTGCCCGTTAACTTTCAGCTGTTCTTGCAAATTCTTGCTCATTAACTTTCAGCTTATCAGCATCAATCTCCATGCAGACGTACAAGACATCCATAGTTCAGCTTCTAATAACCATAAGACTAAGTCATGGGACAATTTTTATACTCTTTACAAATTTATTGAAAAACTAATGCCTGAAAGCAGCTATCAGAGGATATCAATTACTCACTTACAGAAAAAATTATGCAAGCAGCAGCGTTATCCTTTATAAATATACTCAGCTATTCCAAAGCTTAATTGTTTTAGGGTGAAGATTACTCAAACTGACATAGTGAAAATTTGAGAAGGAAATTTTTCAAGTTATACTCAACAAAAACTTCAGTTTTGGTAATGTTTGCAAAGGTTTTCAATAAACCTAGCCTGTTCCCTCTAATCAAGCTAACTACCATTACTAACACTGCTCAATCATGTGCATTTCTTTAGAATTAAATGGATACTTGATGTAAGAATATTAAAAAGGTCCTTTAAAATATTAAAATATTCATAGTTTGTTCAAACTCTATTGTAAAATGAGAATGGTAAATATTAGCAGTGAACAATCTGCTGGAGGAACTTAGTAGACGGACGGCATCTATGGGGAGGAAAGAAATTTTCAAAGTTAACTGGAACAGGACTAAGAGTTGAGAGGGGATATGGCCAGTAGAAAGGGCAGAAGGAGAGTCATGAGATAGGGTAAGAAGTGATTGAGGGACCATTGATGGGTGGGGGTTATGAGTGGAAGGGAACAATGACGGCCAGATCAAGCCAAATAGGAGAGAAGGAGGGGTAGAGTTGGGAGACAAAGGTAGGTGGATGATAGATGAAAACATAGAAAAAAGAGGCAGATTGAGTGAGGAAGGGGAAGGAAAAGAAGATCTTTGCTGTCTTTGCCTCCTAGTGCACAGGCCAGGAACTCTTAATTACAATGCTAGGCAATCTCATTTAATTTAGGCTGCACTGCTGACTCCATATAGAACTCAGCCATGAAACACAGTTACATTACAGTGCAATATTATCATTCTACATATCTCAGTTTCACATGTTTTAAAATGATACAGGGTTTTGTGAATGTTCAAAGAACCAAGAACTGACAGTTTCAATTGGAACTACCAGCAAATCTCAGTCTGCTGCAAACCATTGTTTCCAGATATGTTGGTTAAAATGCGCTGACTTCAAAGTTGGTTATATATGTTTTTCCACACTAATAGTCCATTTACACCTTATTCTTTGTAAGTCATGGTGTAAGTTGCACTTTGTTGAGTGTTTCTATGCCAACCCTTGGCATCTGAATTCATTGCACTGGGTATCAGGCAGAGACATAGACAAAAGTGGAAATTTCCAGCTAGTGCAATGAACAAGGTTTTTAGATATTAGAACCAAAAACATAAAGTGGATTTGAATGTGAGTCTCATTCCTCATAAATGGAATGAAAGATGTCCTATTCCTCTTTATCGATGACAGCTTTGCATTCCATCAAAACTAATCAATAAGCTTCAAGACCTTTGCCTTAATACCTCCTTGTGCAATTGGAGCATTGATTGCCGCACTTGTAGACCTCAGGCAGTTTGGATTGGCAACAACATTTCCTCCACAGGTGCACCACAAGGCTATGTGCTTCACCCCCTGCTCCACTCTCTTTACTCTTATCACTGTATGGCTTAGCATAGTTCCAATGTCATACTTAAGTTTGCTGACAACACCACTGTTGGCAGAATCGAAGGTGGTGATGAATCAATATGAGGGAGATTGAAACTCTAGCTGAGTGGTGCCACAACAACAACCTCTGTCAGTATCTGTGAGATGAAGGAGTTTGTTATTGACTTCGGGAGGAGGAAACTGAAGATCCATGGGCCAGTCTTCATCGAGGGGTCAAAGGTGGAAAGGGTCAGCAACTTTAAATTCCTCAATGTTATCATTTCAAAGGATCTGTCCTGGGCCCAGCTCATAACTGCAATTATGAAGAAAGTATGGCAGCACCTCTACTTCCTTTAAAGTTTGTGGATATTCAGCAAGACATCCAAAACTTTGATAAACTTCTATAGATGTGTGGTGGACAGTATATTGACTGGCTGCGTTAAAGCCTGGTATGGAAACTCAAATTCCCTTGAACAGAAAATCATACAAAAAATAGTGGATATGCTCCAGTCCATCACAGGACTTCCCAACACTGAGCACACCTACATGAAAGCAGCATTCATTATCTGAGAACCCCACCACCCTGGTCATGCTGTCTTTCACTGCTGCCATCTGAATGAAAATACAGGATCCTGAGGACTCACTCCAGCAGTTTCAGGAACAGTTATACCCCTCTTGAACCAGCTGGAATAACTTCACTTGCCCCATCACTAAACTGTTCCCACATCCTATAGAATCACCTTCAAGGACTCTTCATCTCAAGTTTGCAATATCTATTGCTTATTTTTTTCTCTTTTGTACTTGCACAGTTTGCTGTCGTTCTGTTGTCCGCCTTTTTTGTTTGGTGCAGCCTTTCATTGACAATTGGTTATTGTGTTTATTGAGTATGCCTACAAGAAAATGAATCTCAGGGTTGTATGCAGTGGCATACATGTACTTTTATAATAGATTTACTTTGACCTTTGGCATCCGGGCCTATCATGGGAAAAACATTGTGATGATCTACGCTATCGTAAACTTTCATAATTATAAATACTGCTATTGAGTAATCCTTCAACTGAGGAAAAGCAAGCACTGGACCTTGGAGACACGCGGAAATAAATGGAGTGATTATAAAATGAAGGATTAAGATCAAATAGAATATATACACAAAACATACAGTACTGTGCAGAAGTTGTAGGTACCCTAGCTATATATATGTGCCTGAGACTGTCGTACAGTACTGTACTTAAAAGCAGACTTTCTGCATTCTTGGGACTTTGGTAGTGATGGATTATCAGATTTTCCAAACTGTTAGGTGTTATTTCTATAAATACCCTAAGACACATTTGATTCACTATGTTAAGATGTTAGATTACAGGTGACGTATTTTGGGTAGACTAATGAGATTTGGAATGATACAGTGAATGGTAGCTCACTAAAAGAATGTTGATTAACAAAGAGACCTGGGGAGTCCAAGTCCATGGTTCCTGAAAGGGGCAGTACTGATGGAAAGATGATGAAGAAGTCATTTGGAATTGGCCAAGGCATGGACTATAAGGTGTAAGGTGGAGAGCACCATGACATGTGGCATCACTGCTGGTGTGAAAGCTCCAATGAACAGGATCGCTAGAGGCTGCAGAGGGTGTAGACCTAGCCAGTTCCTTCACAGACATAACCTACCCCTTCAAGAGGTGGTGCTTGAACGCATTTCCTTCATTGAGGACCCTCACCATCTGGGATATGCTCTCTCATTACTACCATCAGGCAGGAGGAACAGGGATCCTATTCCTGAACACTTATGCGGAATGATTTTTGAATTTTATAACTGATAGTAATTTCATGTCTTTGCTTGGGACTACTGCCTTGACACGTAATTCAGTGATAATAAATCTGATTCTGATTCTACAACATTATTTTAATGAATTTTCAGTAAATTTAAAGGAAGTGCAGAGACAGATGCTCTGAGGAGTGGATCAAAGGCGTACGAGCCAGGCCCTCAGTGAGTTGTAGATAGATAGAAACTTTATTGATCCCAAAGGAAATTACAGTGTCACAGTAGCATTACAAGTGCGCAGATATACAAATAAAAAAAATATTAGACAAGAAGTAAGAAAGAATAAAAATTAAGTTACCTCAAACAGTTTAGCAGGACAGGTCGTCTCTTCCATGGCTATAGGTTGTCTTACTATAGAGCCTAATGGCTGAGGGTAAGAATGACCTCATAAAGCACTCTTTGGAGCAGTGCAGTTGTCTTACTAAAAATGCTCCTCTGTTCAGTCAAAGTGGCATGCAGAAGGTGAGAAACATTGTCCAGAATTGCCAGGATTTTTTGGAGGGTCCTTTGTCCTACCACAGTCTCCAGTGTGTCCAGTTTGACCCATAAGATAGAGCCAGTCTTTCTAACCAGTTTACTGAGCCTGTTGGCATCACCCATATTGATGCCATTGCCCCAGCACATCACTGCATAGAGAATTGTACTGGAGACAACAGACTGGTAGAACATCTGAGGGAGAGACCTGCCTACTCAGAAGTCCTCAGTCTCCTCAGGAAATAGAGGTGACTCAGGCCTTTCTTGTTCACAGCCTCTGTGCTGGCTCCAAGTCTGTCATCCAGGTGCACCCCCAGTTACTGTAGGTCCTCACCATCAACAGCAACAGGGAGTAGTACAGGCTGAGCCCATCACCACCTGCTTTGCTTTGAGTTGCTGATGATTCAACTTGCACCATTTGACAAAGTCCTTCACCAGAGCCCTGGATTCATCCTCCCTTTATACACCCAACTATGGCTGAGTCATCAGAGAATTTCAGCAGATGACATGAGTCAGTGTTGTATCTAAAGAACGAGATATACAGGGTAAACAGGAAGGGAGTCAATACAGACCGCTGTGGAGCCCTGGCGCTGTTTATGGCCATGTCTGACACACAGCTCTGAAGCCACACAGACTGTGGTCTGCCAGTCAGGTAGTCCATTATCCAGGATACAATGGTGGCATCGGTTATAATCCATATTGGATTATGGATCATGGGACCCAGATACTGAACCATCGAGATTTCTCAATGATCTGAGATCTACTGTATCATTATGATAGAGATGTAACAATGGATAGAAAAGTCAATTATTGGGGCTAGATGTATTGTCGTTGGCATAACATGGCTGGTGCCGATTCCGCAGTATATTCTTGTTGATAGTATGAAGGTTTTCACTCCCTGCACTGATACTGCACAGCATAATGGAAAGTTTCTTTTATCTCCTCATACATCATTTATGCTCAGATTACTTTAGAATGCAGCTCTGAGCGTTCAACCAGTAAGAAGTGACAAAAGCAGTTTAAAAGAAAATCTGTGGATGCTCTTAACACACAGCATGTGTACTCAGCAGGCTGGCTTATACAATTAGCTCTATATTGTTTTTTTAAAACCCCATTTTATAACATCAAATTTACAATCAGTCACTCCCTGGGAGACATTTAAAGTGTATTTCAGGCTAACAATGAGGTATTTTGTAAACCTTGAATGTCTAAAGTGCTAGCATGGATGAGGTACCTCAGGGAATTCTTGGTGCTTTGCATGATGGCTCTGTAGTATTTGTGGATTTATGGAACGAGGTTGGGCAGATTTCAAACCACACCCTGGAATTCCCAGTTCCCAGCTGGCATTATTCCCCAATTGAAGGCCCAGAGGATGGCTGGAGAGCAAAATAGAAAAAAAAAGTGGCAATGATGCATCAGAAGCTGTTTGTTGAGATTGAATGAAGAAAAATGCTTGCTCGGTGTACTCTGCCTAACCTTAGCTGAAGTGGCTACCACTGCAGTGAAAATTTTAATCCTCAGGCATTGAGCAGTAGAAAGCAAGGCAAGTGACTAGGAGATACAGTGAGATGCGCAGTTTGTTTGAATGGCAGGCCTTCACTTAGTTTGACTGCAGTGAGCAATGAAGGTAGAGAGATCATCTTGCCATTGTGTTGTGCATCCTAGAGAGTCCTCTCTGGCATTCAGCTAAGTTATAGTCAGGCCAGAAGATACAGGAGCAGAGTTAGGCCATTCGACTCACCAAGTCTGCGCCACCATTGTATCATGTATTCACCCTCTCAATCCTATTCTCCTGCCTTCTCCCTGTAACCTTTGATGCCCTGATTAATCAAGAACCTATCAACCTCCACTTTAAATACACCTAATGACTTGGCCTCTATGGCTGTCTGTGACAATGAATTCCACAGATTCACTGCCCTCTGGCTAAAGGCATTCCTCCTCATCTCTTTTGTACTGGTCACTGTGCCCTCTGGTCCTAGACTCCCCCACTATAGGAAACATCCTCTCCTCATCCACTCTATCTGTGTCCTCTGGTCCTAGACTCCCCCACTATAGGAAACATCCTCTCCACATCCACTCTATCTGTGTCCTCTGGTCCTAGACTCCCCCACTATAGGAAAGATCCTCTCCTCATCCACTCTATCTGTGTCCTCTGGTCCTAGACTCCCCCACTATAGGAAACATCCTCTCCTCATCCACTCTATCTGTGTCCTCTGGTCCTAGACTCCCCCACTATAGGAAACATCCTCTCCTCATCCACTCTATCTGTGTCCTCTGGTCCTAGACTCCCCCACTATAGGAAACATCCTCTCCTCATCCACTCTATCTGTGTCCTCTGGTCCTAGACTCCCCCACTATAGGAAACATCCTCTCCTCATCCACTCTATCTGTGTCCTCTGGTCCTAGAGTCCCCCACTATAGGAAACATCCTCTCCTCATCCACTCTATCTGTGTCCTCTGGTCCTAGACTCCCCCACTATAGGAAACATCCTCTCCTCATCCACTCTATCTGTGTCCTCTGGTCCTAGACTCCCCCACTATAGGAAACATCCTCTCCTCATCCACTTATCTAGGCCTTTCAATATTCTGAGTCCCGAAGAAAGGTCTCGGCCTGAAACATCGACCGTTTATTTACTTCCATGGATGCTGCCTGACCTGCTGAGTTCCTCCAGCATTTTGTGTGTGTTCCTTTCAATATTTGATAGGTTTCAATCAGATCCCCCCTCATTCTTCTAAATTCCAGTGAGTACAGGCCTAGAGTCATCAAACCCTTTCTTTCCTGGAAACATTCTTGTGAACCTCCTTTGGACCCTCTCCAATAATGTGGGATGGTATGTATCAGGAAGGTCTTGTAAGTGCAGAAGGGAGGAAGAACTCTGTAACTCTATCTGAAACCTCCTTTAAGTCTTATCCATTGGAACTTTTGCTCTCTCTGGTTCCATCATAGCTCTTCAATTACTAAAAGGCCCTCCTTGGCTGAAGTGAGTGGCTGGTACAGAAGCTCTTCACAGTTTCCACACAAACTCTGGCTCACAAGTCCAGCTCGAGATCCCCAAGATTGACATCGGACCACAAGTTGAGTCGTAGAGTCTCAGAGAGACCAGACGTGGAAGCAGGCTCTTTGACTCAAGGAGTTGGTGCCAACTATTAAGCATTTATTTTTACACGGATCTTGCCAAACTAATTTTATTCTTCTTACATTCCCAACAACTCCTTCCCGATTCTACCACTCTTCTGGACGTTAGGGGCAAATTAATCTATTGAGGTCATGCTAGCTTTATGTAGGAGGAATCTAGCAGATCCCAATCTCCATCCCTTACCCCTGCAACTTTTTGTTTCTTTCAGTGCTGATCCAGCTTCTTTTTGCGTACCCCTATCGTTTGCATTGTTAGCTCTACCAAAATACCACACTTCAATTTCATGTCACAACTACCTTCCAACCTGACTATATTATTTGAAGCCTACTTCCAACCTCTTCGCAGTTCATTTTTCTTTCAGGGTTTGTGTCCTCTGCAGATCTGGAAAAAGATAACTTATACGCCAAGCCACTAAAATATGTTAAGAGCAACAGTGGTCCTGGATAAGTTCCTTGGGAACTCCATTGTATACTTATGTTGCAAAAATAATGCAAGAACAGTCAGGATGGGAAGAAGTTTCTTCCCCCAAGCCATTAGGCTTCTGAACTGCCAGCCACATAGTATTCAAAGTGTCACGGGTTAATCTGTTCTGTACTTTACAATATCTATTATTAATGCACTTTAGTTTGTTAAATGTGTGATTAATCTGTAGATTTTATCCTTACCTTCACAAGTTATTATGTGTTACGTGTGTTATGTCTTCTCCTGGGCTTTGCAACCTGGTTCACAGAAATGTTGTCTTGTTTCTATATGTACATATATGTTATATATGTTATATACATGTATATAGTTAAATGACAATAAATCTTGACTTGAATCTTTCATTACTACTCGGTGTATCTTGTTAATCAGATATAATCCATCATTGATACAGTTCTCTTTGTTCTGTGAGGTTCTTTTGTAGTTTTTTAGTGCCTCCTCTTTCCCAGTGTTTAACCCTTCCAGATCTTCAACCTCATTTTCCTTTGCTCAGACCTCAGGAGCATTTTCTTCCTCGGTAAAGAGTGTTATAAAGTATTCCTTTAATACCTCAGCTGAGCACCCTGCCTACAAGAGTACGTTTACCTTTAGGTCTCTGATCAACTTCATCTCTCCTCATACAGCCTTTTTCCTGTTCACACACCTATAAAGTACTTCGCGATTCCCCTTCATGTCTGCGGCCAGTCTTTTCTCAGGATCTGACTTTTCCTCTCATGCCTGTTTTTGCTCCCTTTGTCTCTGAACTCTCAGTATTTAACCCTCCACGATATGCCGTTTTTACCCCCTTTGTCTCTGAACTCTCAGTATTTAACCCTCTACTATATGCCGTTTTTACCCCCTTTGTCTCTGAACTCTCAGTATTTAACCCTCTACTATTTGCTGTTTTTACCCCCTTTGTCTCTGAACTCTCAGTATTTAACCCTCTACTATTTGCTGTTTTTACCCCCTTTGTCTCTGAACTCTCAGTATTTAACCCTCTACTATTTGCTGTTTTTACCCCCTTTGTCTCTGAACACTCAGTATTTAACCCTCTACTATTTGCTGTTTTTACCCCCTTTGTCTCTGAACTCTCAGTATTTAACCCTCTACTATTTGCTGTTTTTACCCCCTTTGTCTCTGAACTCTCAGTATTTAACCCTCTACTATTTGCTGTTTTTACCCCCTTTGTCTCTGAACTCTCAGTATTTAACCCTCTACTATATGCCATTTGCCCCCTTTGTCTCTGAACTCTCAGTATTTAACCCTCTACTATTTGCTGTTTTTGCCCCCTTTGTCTCTGAACTCTCAGTATTTAACCCTCTACTATATGCCATTTTTGCCCCCTTTGTCTCTGAACTCTCAGTATTTAACCCTCTACTATATGCCATTTTTGCCCCCTTTGTCTCTGAACTCTCAGTATTTAACCCTCTACTATTTGCTGTTTTTGCCCCCTTTGTCTCTGAACTCTCAGTATTTAACCCTCTACTATATGCCATTTTTGCCCCCTTTGTCTCTGAACTCTCAGTATTTAACCCTCTACTATATGCCATTTTTGCCCCCTTTGTCTCTGAACTCTCAGTATTTAACCCTCTACTATATGCCATTTTTGCCCCCTTTGTCTCTGAACTCAGTATTTAACCCTCTACTATATGCCATTTGCCCCCTTTGTCTCTGAACTCTCAGTATTTAACCCTCTACTATTTGCTGTTTTTGCCCCCTTTGTCTCTGAACTCTCAGTATTTAACCCTCTACTATATGCCATTTTTGCCCCCTTTGTCTCTGAACTCAGAATGCAGCCTGATTTAACTCTCTACTATATGCCTGTTTTGCCCCCTTTGTCTCTGAACTCTCAGTATTTAACCCTCTACTATATGCCATTTTGCCCCCTTTGTCTCTGAACTCAGAATGCAGCCTGATTTAACTCTCTACTATATGCCTGTTTTTGCCCCCTTTGTCTCTGAACTCTCAGTATTTAACCCTCTATGCCTTTTTTTTTCTTGCACTGTTCTAGCTTCTCATTTTTTTGGTAATGCAGCGACCACAAGCGTTGACACCCTGTTGATCTCCCTCATGGGATATCCCTAGGTTAGAAATGAAATATTTCCATCTTAAAGGAAGATTGTTGAATTAGAGTCATCTGCCAAACTTTAATTATTGTCAGCCAATTGAAGCATTTTTCTTCAGTAGACATTTCTTTCTTTGGAGTAGTGTATATTTTTTCCATACCTATATGAACCCTTATATTATTGTGATAACTGTATCCTGGATGTTACCTGATTGATACTCACACCACTTGTCCTGCTCCATGTTTGTGATAGATATTTACTTTCCAGGCCCCAAGAGGTTTATTGCCAACCTCAGCTTTCTGGCAGAGCTGCATGGCCTATTCAAAGGGTCAGAGTTGTTTGTGACAAAGTTAAACTTCTAATCAATATTCCTAGCTCAGCTTCTTGTTGTAAGCAAGAACCAGTCTTCAGTTGCTAATGCAAATTGCCACCAATAATCAGTCTGAGGTTAAAAGGACAGTTTTGCCAACAACAGCACTGTCTTCAGAGCTCAGGCTGCTGGTCCACAGCAGGGGATTAGCTGCTTAAGAGATATAGAGACATAAAGTCATAGATAACTACAGATTACAAACAGGTCCTTTAGTCCATCCAATCCTTGTAAAACCATTCAAACTGCCTAGTCCCATTGACCTGCATCTGGACTATAACCTTCCCTACCCCTTCATCCATATACTTATCCAAACTCCTCCTAAATGTTGAAATCGTAACTGCATACAACAGCTCATTCCACACTCTCTACACTCACTGTGAAGAAATTTCCCCTTATGTTCCCATTAAATATTTCACCTTTCACCCCTAACCCAGGGCCACTGGTTGTAGTCCCACCCAGCCTCAGTGGAAAAAGCCTGCTTGCATTTACCTTATCTATACTCCTCATAATTTTGTATTACTGTATCAAAGTTCCTCTCAGTCTTCTATGTTCTAAGGCAGGGGTTCCCAACCTGGGGTGCGAGATGGAATTTCAGGGGGTGCGACAAAGAGTGACTTGTGTGCTTGTGTGACAAGTCATGAGTCATCACTCAGCCAGCTGCCAGTGTGCCTTGAGAAGTGGTAGTAACGTTTGTCCCAAGCACACTCCAGTCTCCCGCTGCCCGAGTCGAGAGAGACGTAAACTCACTCCAGTCTCCCGCTGCCCGAGTCAGCGGTGAGGATTCTCATCAGTGTTACCTGGGAAGTTATACCTCAGAGTTGAGGGGTCTCGTCAATTTACAGTTTACAATTTTTTCTGAATAAATTAGAATCTAATTGCTCAATTTATATTTGCATTTTATGCACTGAGTTAAAAGCTTATTTTTTAAGTTCAATTTGTTCACCTGCAGTATTGTATGTGGTTCAAAAATTAGAAATTAGACTTCTTCATCTTCAAATGTGAAATTACTTTTGTACAGGGTGCGAACATTAATCAAACATTTCCTAGGGGTGTGGGGCATAGAAAAGGTTGGGAACCACTGTTCTAAGGAATACAGTCCTAACCTATTCAATCTTTCCTTATAACTCAGGTCCTCCAGATTTGATAACATCCTTGGACATTTTCTCTGTACTCATTCAACCTTATTTACTTCTTTCCTGTAGGTAGGTGACCAAAACTGCAGATAATAGTCCAAATTAGGCCTCACCCGTGTCTTATATAACTTCAACATAACATCCCATCTCCTGTATCCCTGTACTTTATGAAAGCCAATGTCCCAAAAGCTTTCTTTATGACCCCATCTACCTGTCATTGTCAATAAGTTATAGACCTGTGTTCCTAGATCCCTTTGTTCTACACACTCTGCAATGCCCTACTGTTCACTGTGTAAGACCTACCCTAGTTGGTTCTCCCAAAGTGCAAAACCTCACACTTGTCTGCATTAGATTTCATCTGTCATTTTTCAGTCAATTTTTCCAGCTGGTCCAGATCCCACTGCGAGCCATGACAGTCTCCCTCACTGTCCACTACACCACCAATCTTGGTGTCATCCACAAATTTGCTGACCCAGTTAACTACATTATCATCCAGATTGTCGATATTGATGAAAAACACCAATGGACCCCAGCACTGATCCCTGCGGCACTCCACTAGTCAGAGGGGTAACCATCTTTTACCTCTCTCTGGCTTTTCCGCAAGACAAACATCTAATGTAATTAACTGCCTCATCTTGAATGGCAAGCATCCTCCCATGTGGGACCTTGTCAAAGGCCTTACTGAAGTCCATGTAGACAACATACACAGCAACTGAGTCTTCTTAACCATCCTCCCATGTGGGACCTTGTCAAAGGCCTTACTGAAGTCCATGTAGACAACATACACTGCCTTCCCTTCAACATCTTTCCTGGTAACATCCTTTGCAATCTTCTTGCTCTTAGCATTATCTATTATATTGCCTTTAGGACTCCCCTCCCCCTTGTCTACTAGAACAAGCTCCTGCCTTCTTATAGCCTTCTTTCTTCAGTGTTCTCTTTCATTTCTTACACTCCATAAGCACCTCATTTGTTCCTACCTGCCTGTACCTGCAATGCACCTCCTTTTTTCTCTTAACAGGGGCCTCAATATCTCTTGAAAATCACGGTTCCCTGCACTTGTTATCTTTACCTTTTATTCTGACAGGCTCATACAAGCTTTGTACTCTGAAAATTTCACTTTTGAAGGCCTCCCATTTGCCAAGTACACCTTTGCCAGAAAACAGCCTGTCTGAATCCAACTTGCCAGATCACCCTTCTTCCTTTAATCTCACCCACTCTTTCATGTCTAAAACAACGGAATCCTGGAATACTGAGGTGCCTGTTCTGCTCCTTCTGCAAGTCTCAGTAATGGCTACAATATCATAATTCCATGTGTTGATCCATGTCTCGAGCTCATCTGTCTTTTCTACCATACTTCTTGTATTGAAATCTATGCAGCTCCGGACATTAGTTCCACCATGCTCAATCTTTTGCTTCCTGACTTTGTCTGAGGTCTTATCAGCATCTGTCTGCACAACCACTCTACTATCTGTTCTGGAACTCTGGTTTAACTCCCTGCAGCTCTGGTTTAACCCCCCCCCCCCCCCCACTGCGTGTAGTATTAGCAAACCTTTTTACTAGGATATTAGCCCCCTCCAGTTTAGGTGCAAACTGTCTCTTCTGTACAGGCCCCACCTTCCCTAAAGAGAGCCCAATGATCCAATTCTTGCACCAATCCCAATCCCATCACAACTTCCCAAATCATATATCCAGCAATGCTATCTTCTTCACTGGGCTTGAAATTTGATTCGGAAAGATACCTAAACCCATTTTGAGAAATCTGCTCCTCTTTGTTCCTTTTGTTAATGATGTTCCAAGTTATGTCTGGAAAAGCTTAAGCTCCCTCTTTATAACAACTCAATGGCTCCACTGACATTTCTTTAATCTTCCTGTACGTATGCTCCTCGATATTCTTCCCAATAGTCTGCAGCAGTCAGGAGAGTTCGGACTGTGTAATTGCGCCTCTACATCGTCTGGACCAGGGGTGGACAAACTTTTTGACTTGTGGGCCACAAAGGGTTCTAAAATTTGACAGGGGGGTCGGATCAGGAGCAGATGGACGGAGTGTTTTGGTAATACACCTCATAAGAGAAAATAAAATATCATGGGATATGTAGAAAACATGTGCTTTAATTTCAATTGAAAATGAACAAATGCATTACAACAAAATATCTGTCTTTGAAAATGCATTACAACAAAATATCTGTCTTTGAAGTCCCATGGTATTTAGCTATTTATTGAAATGACTTTTAAAACACTGAAAATTAAATGAATAAAATACAGCTTTTTTTAATAGTAACAGTTATTATTTTAAAGCACTGAAAATTCTGTTATCCTTCAAGATATTATCATCATCACTCTCCTCCTGACTGTCTTTATTTCAAAAACGGTAGGAGATGCAGGTCTACTTGTCCTGCTCCTTCTTATTCAATTGTCCCCTGTGCCAAAACTCAACAACAACCAGCACAAGGACAGAACAGTGACAGGAGGGAAGTTTAGGTAGAGGAATAGGCACAATAAGGTAGCATCAGAAAGGAGATACATAGATACAAAATAATTTGGACAAGGTAAATAAGAGCAGGTTTTAGGTGGGATCAGTGCAAGGAGGTCAAAGATAGCTTACAGTGTATGTATGTAAATCCAAGAAATGTACTCAACAACTTTGAGGAGCTGCAGGCAAAATTATCCATGGGATTATAATGTCACAAGAAAGGTCAGGTTCCTGGGTGCAACGTGTTCAGAAAAGACTGGGAACCCAAGTTTGCCCAGCCCCTCCCAATACCACATGGCCAGCTCTACAAACTCTCCGAAGCATTCAGCAAAGGAAGCATCTAGTTCCTATATTGTGTGTGATGTGTGCTTCATCCACCAGAGGCACTCTGCCCTGCCTCTGTTAAATTATACATAAAGGGAAGATTTATAATAATCTTATTACTTAATTAATACCTATTTCCCTTTTCATGGATTAACATTTTTAATTCCCTTCAATTTTGTTAATCACTCTAGAGCTCTGTTCACTGCATTTCTCGACTTAACTGAAGTTGTGGGGGCAGCACAGTAGTGTTGTGGTTAGCGCAATTCTTTCGACTGGCAGTGCAAATGCCACATTTCACTATATGTTTCATTTGACAAATAAAGCTAATCTGAAAAGTCATAACTGAGCCTGTCTCCAATGTTCACTGATGCCATAATCACTGGGGCTCGCCATCATTTTTTTTTCCATTTTCTGTTATGTTTTGTAACTCCAAAATATAAAACTAATTGAAAGGAAACACAGAGCCGGGAATACGAGCCTTAGTTTTGTTTTTACTTTTAGCAAAGTGCGCACTTATGACGTGGTGATGTGATGACGTGATGATGTATGCCATTCACATACTTTTACATATAACCCATAATGAATTATTTAAACAACAAAAAATGCTTAATCAAACAATATATTTACAATGTTACTGAAATACTAAAATACACGACACTCCTCTGTGCTTAGCTATAAACTCCAAATCAATATAGAATGTATCTCAACTATATATACAAGATATTATATAACAATACTACTACTATATATTGACATCCACAGCATAGGAGATTTTAAATAGTCCCATTCAAGCCTAAAAGATTTAATCACTGTGATGTGAAGAATTTCTTACTCTCTTGTTTGTAAATTTCATGATTTAAAACTATTAACCTCTACCTTCAAAATATTTTTTAAGCTATATTACATCAATAATCCAAGACAATCTGGTCTGATCAATATGTTGGAAAGGGATTGGGGGTGGACATGATTTTAGACATTCAATTGACAGCTGCATTTAGGAACAAGTAGCAGCCTCAGCCTCCATGCGATCTAACTCACTGGCTACTTTATCATGGATGGTATAAGGAACCGGACTGGCTTTGTACAACTTGGGTGTGGTATTTTACCACATAGAAGGGTTCTTTTACATAGAAGGGGAATTAAGGATTATGGGGAAAAGGCAGGTAGGTGGAGATGAGTCCACGGCCAGATCATCCATGATCTTATTAAATAGCAGAGCAGGCTCAATGGGCCAGATGCCCAACTCCTGCTCTATTTCTTATGTTCTTATGTAGAAGCCCAGTGTGGCTTGCTGGTTGTTGTATTTTGCTGTTATGAATGTCATTCCCACAGGAATGTTCTTTTCTCCAGTATAAGTTCTTATCTGGGTATCTGTTTTAACTTGTTTGCAGTTTGCTTCTGCTGTAAGCCATATTGTTTGACTATGAAACTGCATCTTGACTTTTTATTTTTTTTTCTTCCCTGTGCAGCCCATTTCATTTTGTCTGCCTGACATACTCTTTGTATGTGTCCTACTTTGGTGCATTATCTGCAAGTTTCTCCTTTAAACTGTATTGATCGGGTATATGTGAGCCCCTGCCACAATGGTAACACAGTTTGTTCGGCTAGGCTGATTTCTGTTTAGATGTTGAAATTTTGTTCATGGTCTCTTTCATTCCTGACTGCAATTCAATTGTGTCACTGTCTGCTGTTTCTATTGATAAAGCAATTTCAATTGCTCTTTTAAATATAAGTTGTGCATCATTTAGGAGTTGTTTTTGAATTCTTTCTTGTAAGATTCTACAAACTAAGTGATCTCTCAGTGCATCATTAATCCCATCACTGAACTGATAATACTCAGACAACTTTATTTTAGCCATGTATGCTGAAATGGGCTCCCCCTCCTTTTGAATCAGCTTATGAAACCTAAAGTGTTCAGCAGTTGACAATGGTTTGGTTCTAAATATTCCTGCAATACTCTCATTATATCAGCAAAGCTAAGTTTGGCTGGTGTGGTTGGAGCAGTTAAACTCCTAAGCAAACTGTATGCCTTTAAATCTAATCCACTCAGCAAAACTGGTACTCGCTTCTCATTGGTTGTTTCATTGCTTCAAAATACTGCGCAATTCACTCATCTTCCAGTTATCTCTTGTACAATTGAATGTGTCAATCTTTCTGATGTAGACAGCCATTCCTGCTCTTCTTTTTAAAAAATCTACGATTATTATCACCCGGTTTATGAACCTTTAAATCTGTCTGTTTTCTGCCTCTATTGTAACTTGACCGTATCTTCCCATCTGAAGGACACGTGTTGCAATTATTTTGTAATTCAAAGGCTCGCTGAGCTTTTTTCTAAAACTTGAACATCTCACAACGCATCAACAGGGAGGTAGTTGTCTCGGGTTCATATAAAACTTCCTCGTGGTGTTTCATAACTCTAAAGTATAAACTAATTGAATGAAAGACATGGAGCCAGGAATAATATATCTTTGTTTCATTTTTACTTTTAGTGAGGCATGTATTTATGATGTAGTGGCGTAGTGACCTATGCCATTCACGTACTTTTACATGTAACCTATAATGAATTATGTAAGCAACAAAGAATGCTTAATCAAACAATATATTTACAATATTACTCAACTTTTACTGAAATATTAATACACAATACTTTGTTTTTCAAGCTTCTTTTAAACAAAATGGAGCCCTGGTTCCTTTTAAGTCAAATGCTTTGCTGGTCTGCCTGGTTTCTGGTGTGAGATGGTTAAAGTTGTCTGCAAGTGTTCTGATCCCCTACTTCAAACTCCTTCATGAGGATAGAAATGTCTAAAGTATTTTTGAAAGGGTTACAAAAGGAATTTTTGCATTACATTACCTTTTGTTATGGAGATACGGACAGAACGTTTAAACTTTCTAGGCGATCACGTGTACATTTTTCATGATTTAGTTTACATTTGCTTTGTTCTGACTTCAGAACAAAACCTTTCTGCTGAGTTTCTAGGTTTGTTTACACACATTCCTAACTTCTTGTGCATCTCAGATTCATCCCTTAGGGAAGCTGCTAATTTTCTGCCTGGTGATCATGTCACTCAGAATCATGGCATGGAACTGATTTAACTAGACACCAGCTCTTGAGGGGTTATGGTATTCTCTCCTGTATATCTCCATACAATCCAGGTAGTCAGAGAGCAGAACCTGAAGTTATCAATAAACAAGAAGACTGCCACATCCAGTGATTTCTCTGAAGCATCTGCTTGGTAAAACCATCAGCCTCTGTCTTTAAACTCCCCTTTCTCCCTCATTTAATTGCATCTGCACAACATCTGGATTTCTTCTCCCTTGGCCTCTACTCACACATCTGCCCATCATTGCTCCCCTGTCTGATTCCGCTGATCACCTTCCAGTCTACGTTTCAATTGTTTCCCCTCCCTTAGATTACACGGGGTACTTAACGAATTGAAGATGGAAAGACTGCAAAGGACAATCAATATCCCCAAGTTAATTGAACAATGTATCTGTCACAATCATTTCAGCATTGGACAGGAAAACCTTAATCCTTAAGGTTTCTAGTGTGCTCATGTATGGAAAGATGCTCTGAAGTGAAGTGATTATTTTGAAACATGATCTAGTTATGCTATTTTTTTTTTGCCTGCTACCTAAGTCTGATCTGCCACTGCTCAAAATAATAGATATTTTTTTAATATCTATCAAAAAATCTCGGCCCGAAACATCGACAGTGCTTCTCCTTATAGATGCTGCCTGGCCTGCTGTGTTCCACCAGCATTTTGTGTGTGATATTTTTTAAAAAGTGTCTTTGTAATTAACTTGAGTGAAAAAGATGAATGGTTTGTCTAATTTGCTCAGGGTAGGCTTCTGGCTGCAAATGATAAGCTTTGATGGTGTAAATGGTGAGAACAGTGGAAAGGTATCCAATGAACACAAATTTGTCACATCAAACAAAAGACAAATTTGTTATTAATCACTATCCCAAGTCTTTCAGCCAATCACAAAAGCCCATATGTTGCTTAGCTTCAGTTCTATTTTTAATGCTGGCCTTAATTTCCTGTGCATAACAGGATCTCTATTACCTTTTACTTAAACCACATCCTTTTTATCACATTGGGCACCAGCTCAAACATTCAACTAGATGAGTCAGAGATGACCTTTTATCTTTTCCCCCTTTCTCTCTCTCCCTTCTTTCTCTCTTTCATTTTGTCTCTCTCCCTAATATATGCAAAATCTTTTCCTGCTTTTGCTGCTTTTGATAACAGATTGCAGAATTATCTCCACAAGTTGCATTAAAATGTAGAAATCTGTGGATTCCTAGATTTTCTTCCATTCCCTTCACTAATAATAAATGTACAATCCACAGTTTCTGAGTGACCTTTCGAAAATACTGATGTATACATGGCAATCTTCTATCCATTTCTTTTATTATTCCAATTAGAAACTTGGAAGATTGTCTTTCCTAAGTCTAATTTCCTGCAGTGCTACTTTCCATTCTCTGTCTGAAGCCAAATAGCAAAGTTAATAACTGAAGGGTGGTGGATATTGCCCAGATGGATTTTAACAAAGTATTTAACATGTGCCACATTAAAGACTGATCAACAGAATTAGGCTCACGGAACAAGAGACAAGAGTCAGCTTGAATTTAGCTTAATGATAGAAGACAGAGAGCCATGGTAAGCGGTTGGAGAGTGGTAGACAGCGGTGCTGTGAATGCTAGGATTATTGCTTTGATGATATGTGCAAACAGCTTGGATTTTGGAATACAGAGTGAGATCTCAAAGTTTGCCGAGAGTGCCACATTCGGAGGTGCAACTAACAGCGATGATGATACTGATCAACAAGAGGGCTTAGGTTTCCAGCAGAATGGACAGATAAGTGGAAAGTGGAACCTAATACAGAGGAATGAGAGGCGATAAACATTAACAGAAAGCAGGTAAAAAAATGGTAGAAAAAATGCAGGAAGAGAAGGGCCAGAGGGTTCATGTGAAGGTGGCAGAAGATATTTAGAAAGCTCAAAGTAAATGTATTATCAAAATATGTAAATGTCATTATACACTGCCGTCAGATTCAATTTCTTGTAGGCATTTACAGGAAACTGAAGAAATTCAATTGAACTTATGAAAAACTATACTCAGCAAAGACAGACAGACAACCGATGTGCAAAAGAATGAGTGGGCCAATAAAATTAATTGGATTGCTCTACCGAGAGCTATGGACCAAATGATCAGAATAGTTTCTTCTCCATAATAAAACTCTTTGACTTTATGGCCAAGAAATTGAATTTATTTCTTAAGCTGTAGACTAAACTGGTGCTGCATTTAGCTCGTGTCCAAGCAGAGGATCAGCAAAACAAAAGCAACAAAATCTGAAAATTTAGTTTCAGAAAGGTAAATAGGATGGTGTGCTTTGTTAAATCCATTCCATGGTCCCCAATAACAGCTGCTTGCAGATCACAGCAGATGTTGGGAGTTTGCTGCTATAATCTCATGGGAGATGAGGTGGAGCCTTGGCAGTCTCCAAGGTAGTCAGATCAGCAGTAACAGATGCGGAGGTGTGTGTGGTCCCATGTCCCCAGCCTCCAAACTCTCTCATAGATTGTGTCCTCACACCACTGTGATTCAGAAAGGAATCACAGCATCTTTGTATTCTCATGATTTTCACTGTTAGACACAGAAGGTCTTTTACAGTTGTGTTCACTGGAAGTTCAGATAGACACATTCAGACAGCATTCACGACCCTGCTGGGGGTGATTAATTCACATCTCCCAGCCGCCGCCCTGCATGGCTTGCTCCTTTAACTGGTAGTCCTAAACGAGGCTGATAGATTGCACTTTTCCACATATCCCTGTCTGTAGGGCAGACTTGAATGTCACCACATTGATGAAGTCAATGGAGGCATGTTAGACATGCACAAAAGGGATATTAATAAAAAAACAGCTCTCATTTCAAGGAGCACACACAAAATGCTGGTGGAACACAGCAGGCCAGGCAGCATCTATAGGGAGAAGCACTGTTGACGTTTTGGGCCGAGACCCTTCGTCAGGACTAACTGAAAGGAAAGTTACTAAGAGATTTGAAAGTAGGAGAGGGAAAGGGAAATGTGAAATGATAGGAGAAGACCGGAGGGGGTGCGATGAAGCTAAGAGCTGGAAAGGTGATTGGCGAAAGTGATACAGAGCTGGAGAAGGGAAAGGATCATGGGATGGGAGGCCTAGGGAGAAAGAAAGGGGAAGGGGAGCACCAGAGGGAGATGGAGAACAGGCAGAGTGATGGGCAGAGAGAGAGAAAAAAAACAAACAACTAAATATGTCAGGGATGGGGTAAGAACGGGAGGAGGGGAATTAACAGAAGTTAGAGAAGTTCATGCCATCAGGTTGGAGGCTCCCCAGCCAGTATATAAAGTGTTGTTCTTCCAACCTGAGTGTGGCTTCACTTGTGTGGCTTCAACTGAGTGTGTATCACTATAGATGCTGCCTGGCCTGCTGTGTTCTGCCAGCATTTTGTGTGTCTTGTTTGAATTTCCAGCATCTGCAGATTTCCTCATGTTTGATCTTATTTCAAGGCTTTTGATTCTGTCTGCCATTTCAGTATTATCACATGGACATTCAATTACGTTGTATTCTGCCATACTATAATTTATCTGAAAGTGAATGTTGAAGTTCTATTTCCCAAGTGCGCTGAATCCTATTGTTAGGTGTCATGCGAGCATTCATTAACAGTTTATTTTAAAAAACGCACTTAGGAAATAGAACTTCAACATTCACTTTCAGATAATCAATGGAGTAAAATTTATTATCTAGTCAATAATTCATCTATCTGCACATGCCATACCTTAATTCAGTTTAAGATAGTACACAGGGCCCATATGTCCAAAGATAAATTGGCGCATATTTTTCCTAATATAAGCCCTATTTGTGACAGATGTAACGCAGAAGTGGCTACTCTAACTCATATGGTTTAGTCATGTGTAAGCTTAAATAATTTTTGGAAGGATGTGTTTGGAAAACTGTCTAAAGTTATAGATGTGGATGTTCAACCCAATTCACTTATGGCAATTTTTGGGATCATTCCAGAGGAACCAGGCAGAGTGTCTGCTTCCGCTCAACATGTGACAGCCTTTTCAACTTTACTGGCTAGGAGAGCGATCTCATTCTACTGGAAAGACTCTAATCCACCTACTGTTTTTTATTGGCTCTCCTCCATTATGTCATGTCTAAGCTTGGAGAAAATTAGAAGCCGGACATTTGATACATCTTTTAATTTTGAAAAAGTCTGGCGACCCTTTATTCGATATTTTCATTTGATTTAATTTATTTATTTATTTATTTATTTACTTTTCTTTACTCTCTTTAGGGAAAATCCTTCTCCGTGAATGTTCGGAGATGACTGGGAGGATGTTTTTTTCTCATTTTCTCTTTTTTCCAATTTTATCCTCAAATGGACTGCCCAATCTTTCTCTATTTTTCTTTTTTTTTGTTTGTTCTGTTTAGTTAGTGGGGTTTTTTTTCTTTTATTAAATAAAATTTCCAATCTTTTTTTTATAATTGTCAAGAGGAGTTGTTGTTTTTTTAATTATATTGTATATATAACAGCGTAACATTTTACCTATCTAATTTTGACAATATATACTTTCTTTTTTTACTGCTGTTTATATGTCTTTTGTATTATCTGTTTGCTAAACTTCTCCTCTGATTTGTATATTCTTTACTGGAAAATCAATAAAAATATTGAAAAATGAAATAATTTATTCAACACTTCTGGTTTTGCTTTTGAACTTCGGCAAGAATGTGTATATCACATCCAGCAGTGCTTACTTGTACATTTTGTGCCTCTTTATTGTATCTCCTGGTGGCTGATGTTTCACCTTTCCCTGTGTTTGATGATACTTGTTGTTTTTGGCTTTACTACCATCACTTTCATGGATGCATACTGATTTTACATCAAATCGATTACTTTTCTGAGATCATAGCATTCAACATGATTTATTGAGGCATTTTGAGTGAAATACACTGCAGCTGTTTAACATCTCATGTCTTCCAAGTTAACTCTAATCAGGTTGACAATCATGGTTTATGAGCCTTCTGACTATCTTTGAAATCCGGCATCAAAATTATATCACCATTCAGTTTTTGCTTTCTTACTGTCAAATTGTTAAGTGAGTCAGTTTGGTCCTCTTCATTGAATCCAGTACGGCGTGTTTCTTGCACACGGGAATAAGAAACAGGAGCAGGAAAACGCCAATTGGCCCTTCAAGTCTGCTGCGCCATTTCTTAAATTTTACCTTAATGGCGTCTTCCTGCCCTACCACTAAATCTCATGGTTCATCTAATATTTAATAAATAATCATCACGATTTTGAATGCAGCCCTTCAGTGACTGTCCGTAGCCCTCTGGGACAGAGAATTGCAGACATTCACCAGCTGTCAAGAGAAGAAAGTTCTCTCAAACTTACAAAATAATAAGTTTAGCAGACAGATTACTTCATCGTTTCTATAGTGTACATGTCCAGGGTTTGTTCTGCACATAAATGGGAGCACAGCATAGTGTTGTTTTGATCACAGAGGCCATGCTGCAAATTTCAATGGTGTCAGAGGCATTTCCCAAAATGGAAGATTGGCTGCAGGTGACTAAGGCAGGGGCTGGGAGTTTTGGAGGAGAAAAGTTTTTATGGAGAATATGGTAGCAGGAGAGTTTAAGTCACTAAGTTTGGAAAATGGCTGTGAGGGGAGAAGATAATCAAAGATTGGGCCTGTGATTTTGGGACAAAAAGGGGTTGTGTCTTCTAGACAGACTAAGCTTGAGAGGAGCTGGGAGATGGTGGGAGTCTTCAAAGATAAGTGCTGGGTATGGCATTCTGGTAATTGGCCAGACCTCCAACAATGGCTCCAACATTTGAGAGATAGACTGATGTTTGTTTGTTGTAACAGCAGCAAATACAGTGTGGGGAGTGACAATAACCTGAAGCTCCCATAACTTTGTACTGAGCTTCTAAAATCTTTGAATGTTTACTGAAATAGAAAATCAATGAATTTCAGGGTTGTATGTGGTGACATATATGCACTTTGAACTTTGAAAAATCACATCATGGTCATGCATCCAAAAGGTTACTGCAGCTGTAAACCTCAAGCAGTCATGCATAACTGTTTATTTAACATTTCGGTGGCACTTGAGTAATGAAACACTCCGGTTCCGTTGGCTGCGTAGGTCTAGGGAAGACAATCTTCGACTCCACCAAACGTGGGAGATTGATGCGCCAGCTCACCTAATCCCCCTGTTTGTGTGGATGCTGGTGATTCATTACCCTGTTACAAATAAATACCATGGAATAACAGACAGTACACCACATACAATTAAAAGATTTGGTTTTATAATTCTTAATTTGACTAAGGGGTTAGTAAAGAAAAAGCAAAAAAAGAAAAGGGCCCATTTTAATGTAACAGTCTAACGTGCACCATTTGGAGCTCACAGCCTCCTTTTCGCTGATCCTCCTTCAATCTCCCCGGGCTTCGTTGAATCATTGCCCTGCTCCGAACTCTTCTCTCGGCGTCTTCTCCCTTCATCTCCCGTCGAACCAAAAACCCAGCTCACACTGGTGTCAGGCAGACAACGTGAAAAACACACTCCTTTCATTGGACAGCTCACATTCCAAAGTACACATTATCCCTAACCAAATACTGCTGCTACAGAAAGACCACTATGTTAGTAGTGAAACCTTTCCCAGTGTGTTACAGTGATATTGTAAGTATATTGTTTGATTAAACATTCTTTGTTGTTTATATAATTCGTTATGGGTTATATGTGAATGGCACACGTCATTACCCCACCACGTCATAAGTGCGTGCCTCACCATAAGTAAAAACAAAGCTCACATGTTCTTCCGGTCTCTCCCTGTTTTTGCTTTCAATTAGTTTTATGTTTTGGAGTTACAATACATAACAGTGGCACCAAGGAAGTTTTAAACAAATCCAAGATGACTGCTTACCTGCTGAAGCACAGTGAGACGTTCGAGTTTCCAATATCCAATGAGAAGTGAATGCCAGTTTTGCTGGGAACATTGGGTGGAAGAGTATACCGTTTGCTTAGAAGTTTGACTGCTCCAACCAAACTAGCCAAAATGAGCTTTGCTGAAATCATGAAGTGATGCAGGAACATTTAGAACCAAAACCATTGTTGACTGCAGAACACTTCAGGCTTCATAAGCAAAGAGGAGTCCTCTTCAGCTTACAAGGCTGAATTGAAGAAATTGTCTAAACATTATCAGTTCAGTGATGAGCTTAATGATGCACTGACAGTTGGATTAGTTTGTGGAATTTTACAAGCGAGTGTTCAAAAATGGCTCCTAACTGAAGTACAACTCACATT
Organism: Hemitrygon akajei; assembly: GCF_048418815.1. Classification (NCBI taxonomy): domain Eukaryota; kingdom Metazoa; phylum Chordata; class Chondrichthyes; order Myliobatiformes; family Dasyatidae; genus Hemitrygon; species Hemitrygon akajei. The sequence goes on along the minus strand of NC_133150.1, from coordinate 9,747,807 downwards.
TTAAAGAGCAGTTGAAATTGCTGTATCAATGGAAACAGCAGAGGGAGACCCAATGGAGTTGCAGTCAGGAATGAAAGTGTGTGTGAACAACATTGCAACGTCTAAACAGAAACCTGGCCAAACAAATAGTGTTACAATTGTGCCAGGGGCTCACACACACCAGACCAATGCGAGTTCAAAGGTGAAACTTGCGAAAATGAAACAAAGCAAGACACATAGAAGGAGCAAAAATAGATAGACTGCACAGGGAAGAAATAAAGATGAAAAGTCAAGTTGCGGTTTTAAAAAGAGAACTAATATACATGCTGTTGATGAAAAATCTGATAATATTGGGAATGACACAGGACTAGGTAGCCTTGAGATTTACAATGTAAAAACTAATAATAAACTGGTAAAATGGCTCACACCAGAAGTGAACAGCAAATTAATTCAAATAGGATTGGACACTGGCTTGGCTGTTTCAGTCAGAGCTTGAATGACATTTCAAAGATACTGAACTGGAGCCTGCGAATATCCAACTAAGAACCTATAATGGAGAAAAGGTAACTTCTGTGGGAGCAACAGTGAAAGACAACAACCTATAAGCCACATTGGGCCTCTATGAGGTAGAAACAGGAGCACCAGCATTGTGGACTCATGATTGGCTAAGACAACTACAACTTGATTTGGAGATCCATCCACCATTTGCATGCCACATCCCCTGCAATAGAGTCAACTGAAAGTGAATTAGGAAAGGTACTGGATGATGCCACAGCAGAGTTCAAGGATGGCATTGGAAAACTCAAACATATGAAGGGTAAAATATTGTTAAGTGAAAATGCCACAGGCTAGTTTTTCAAAACCCCTCTGGTCATTATTCTATCCAGTTGCCAGTGAGCTAGATCGCATGGAGGCTGAAGGAATTCTTTCCAAGTCTGAGTGGAGCCCACGAACAACACCAACGGACCCAGTAGCCAAGGAGAATGGGTCTGTCAGGGTCTGTGGTGATTTTAAGGTGGCCATCAACCCAGTGGTGAAAATAAATCAATACCCTCTGCCCCGGATAGAGGATATCTTTGCAAACCTTTCTGGAGGAACATTTCAACAAAGAGGACCTAGCTGAGGTCTACCTGCAGATGGAAATGGGAGAAGAGCCTGAAGTGTTTCTCACTATAGACACTCACAAGAGGCTTTATCGCTATAACGGGCTTATTGTCGGAGTAGCATCTGCACCTGCACATTGACAGAAAGCTGTGGACCAGGTGCTGCAAGGCTGCCCAGGCACTCAGTGTCACCTGCATGATGTCATTGTCAGTGGGAACGCCTCCAAAATATCAAGGTAGTGTTAGAAAGATTAGAAGGTGAGGGGCTCAGATCATCACCAATAAGTGTGAATTCTTTAAACCATGTATCACTTACTGTGGTCACACTATTGACGCTCAAGGATTATACAGATGTGCTGAGAAAATTCAAGAAGTGGTGGATGCCCCAAGGCCAAAGGGCTTGTCACATCTGTGGTCCTTTTTAGGATTTGTTAATTACTCTAACAGCTATTACTCTGCTCTGTCGCTTGAACTCAGTACTACAGATCAAGAAGAAATGACGATGAACAAAGCATTGAGAGATGGCTTTCCAAAGGGTAAAGGAAATGGCGATGTCAGACACTGCACTCACACATTATAATCCACGTTGTCCAGTGAAGCTTGCCTGCGACGCCTCGCCTTATGGTGTAGGTGCAGTCATGTCGCATGTTAGGGGTGATGGAAGTGATCGCCTCATAGCCTTTGCATCACGTTCCCTTACCGCTGCTGAGAAAAATTACGCACAGATTGAAAGAGAGGCCGTGAGCCTGGTGTGGGGTCTAAAATGTTTCAATCGGTATTCATACCATCGTTACTGACCTTCAACCACTGGTGTCCATTTTCAATCCTCAGAAGGGTGTTTAACCAACCACGGCAGTACGAATGCAGAGTAGGCCTCTGTTTCTTGGAGAACACAATTACAAGGTCAAATTCAAGAGGACAACTAATCATGGAAATACTAATGGATTGGCCTTGGAAAAGGAAATACCTGAAAAACTTACAAAGGAGGACTCTCCTCTTGATGTATTCTCCCTAATGCAAATCGAAAGTCTCCCTATTATGGCAGAGATGATCCAAAGGGAAACCAGAAAAGACCCCACACTGTCTCAGATCTACATGGACACCCAGAAAGGAAGAAATGTGCAGCAGGAAATCCAGTTCCCCCATTTTTACTAGTGCCAGGATGAACTTGCTGCATATGTGGAGATTGACCGTTATTGTACCATCCAAGCTGAGAACTAAAGTGTTGGAAAGGCTACAAGCCAGTCATCTAGGAGTGCTCAAAGTGAAAGCACTGGCTCAAAGCTTTGTCTGATTGCCTGGGACAGATCAGCAAATTGAGCAGCTTGCCATTCACAGTTTAGGATGCCAACATCTCCAGAAGATGCCAAGAACAGCGTTTCTCCATCCCTGGGAATGGCCTGCATTGCCCTGCAGAGGATTCACGTGGAATTTGCTGGTCTATTCATGGGTACAAATTTCTTGGCAGTAGCAGATGCTGCTACAAACTTGCCAGAAGTGTTCCCTATAGCCTCCACTACAGCCTCGCACACTGTGTTGAGAAGCCTCTTCTCAAGGACTGGTATCCCAGAACAAAGGAGCACAGCTTGCACAAACAGTTTCAGTTATTCCTGACAATGAGTGGAATAAGACATTGCATCTCACTGTACCACCCAGCTACAAAAGGCTGGCTGGAAAGGTTTGTCCAGAGGTTAAAGAACACACTACTCCGACACTCAATTTCCTCCTTGCATTTATCGCAGTGCAGCTCACTCCACGACCAACAGCTCACCAGTGACGCTGTCTGTGGGTTGTTACGATCATGCTTGCATCTCCTCAAACCCAATCTCAGAAGGAGTGAGAGGGTCACACAGCTGAGACAAACTGAGGGCTCCTCTTGTCAGGGAAGACATTGTCCCACAAGAGTAAGAAATCCTCCTCAGCGCTGAGATCTTCAGGCCTCAATTTATTAAGCTGCGGATTGTCGATATAGTAACTGAATTATATTGTATAAGACTTTAAGAAATAGGAGCAGTATTAGGCCATTCAGCTTATTATATCTGCTCCGCCATTTCATCCATTTTCCCTCTCAATCCTAGTCAACCTCCGCCTTAAATACACCCAATGACTGGCCTCCACATCCTCCTGTGGCAATGAATTCCACAGATTTTCCACCCTCTGGATAAGGAAATTCCTCCTCACCTCCATTCTAAATGGAAGCCTCTCTATTCTGAGGCCGTACCCTGTAGCTCTAGACTGGCCCACTATAGGGAACATTCTCTCCACATCAACTCTGTCTACGCCTTTCAACATTCCATTGATTTCTTTGAGACCCCCCCCCCCCCCCGCCCCCACAGCGAGTACAAGGCCGGAGTTATCACATGCTCCTTACTCGATAACCCTTTCTTTCCTGGAATCGTTCTCATGAAGCTCCTCTTCATCCTCTCCAATGTCAGCCCATCTTTTCTTAGACAGGTAATACTGCTGAACCCTGGCGACGTTCTGCCGTCAATGTACATTACTTCCAAATGCACCTGGTTTGCATTACTCTCACTGCAATCTGCAGCATGTAATTTCCCTTTAAGCATTGTACTTTTAAATCGACCTAATGAACTATAGATTTCACCATCTTCTTAAGGGCTCAGCAGACCTTACTCTCTCAAAGCAGGAATGGCACCTTTAAGTAGACAAACGTTCATCACCATGACCAGAAGCGAGGGGGGAGCGGAGGACTCCAAGCCAGGCTGAAACACAGACCAATGAGACTGTCTCTACCCGTATCTTGTTAGCAAATGTGCCGTTGCCAGAGAACAAAATTGAGTGCCTGAGTGAAAGATTGCTGTATCGGAGGGAAATGAGAGATTTTTGTTTTCCTGCTTTAACCAAAACTTGGCTTACTCTGAGTATGTTAGCTAGATATGGCGATCAGCCCCAAAGGCTTCTTGATGCACAGGATGGACCGATGTAGAGAAGGCAGAAGTTGGAAGTATGTGTTTTGTGATAAGCTCTTGATGTGCTCTGATGTGACAGTTTTGTCAAACTCATTTTCCCCCGAACTTGAACATATAATGATCAAATGCCATCCGTTCTATTTACGGAGGGAGTTCTCATCCGTGACCCTTACTGGAGTTTACATATCACCAATGGTCAACTATAATCAAGTGCTTAAGATAATGCATGATGCCATCTCCAAACAAGAAACAGTCCATCCTGGCACATTCAAATCATAGTGGGGACTTCAACCAGGCTTGCTTGAAGAAAACCCTGCCCAATTACCATCATTTTATAATCCGTTGCATAAGAGGTCCCGTGGAAGGTCATGTTTGACAAACCTTATTGAATTTTTTGAAGAAGTTACGAGGAATGTTGACGAGGGTAAGGCAGTGGATGTAGTCTATATGGACTTCAGCAAGGCCTTTGACAAAGTTCCACATGGAAGGTTAGTTAAGAAGGTTCAGTCATTAGGTATTAATGCTGGAGTAATAAAATGGATTCAACAGTGGCTAGATGGGAGATGCCAGAGAGTAGTGGTGGATAATTGTTTATCGGGATGGAGGCCGGTGACTAGCGGGGTGCCTCAGGGATCTGTTTTGGGCCCAATGTTGTTTGTAATATACATAAATGATCTGAATGATGGGGTGGTAAATTGGATTAGTAAGTATGCTGATGATACTAAGGTAGGAGGTGTTGTGGATAATGAGGTGGGTTTTCAAAGCTTGCAGGGAGATTTATGCCGGTTAGAAGAATGGGCTGAACGTTGGCAGATGGAGTTTAATGCTGAGAAGTGTGAGGTTCTACATTTTGGCAGGAATAATCCAAATAGAACATACAGGGTAAATGGTAGGGCATTGAGGAATGCAGTGGAACAGAGAGATCTAGGAATAACAGTGCATAGTTCCCTGAAGGTGGAGTCTCATGTAGATAGGGTGGTGAAGAAGGCTTTTGGAACGCTGGCCTTTATAAATCAGAGCATTGAGTACAGAAGTTGGGATGTAATGTTAAAATTGTACAAGACATTGGTAAGGCCAAATTTGGAATATTGTGTACAGTTCTGGTCACCGAATTATAGGAAAGATATCAATAAATTAGAGAGAGTGCAGAGACGATTTACTAGGATGTTACCTGGGTTTCAGCACTTAAGTTACAGAGAAAGGTTGAACAAGTTAGGTCTCTATTCATTGGAGCGTAAAAGGTTGAGGGGGCATTTGATTGAGGTATTTAAAATGTTGAGAGGGATAGATAGAGTTGACGTGAATAGGCTGTTTCCATTGAGAGTAGGGGAGATTCAAACGAGAGGACATGATTTGAGAGTTAGGGGGCAAAAGTTTAAGGGAAACACGAGGGGGTATTTCTTTACTCAGAGAGTGATAGCTGTGTGGAATGAGCTTCCTGTAGAAGTAGTAGAGGCCAGTTCAGTTGTGTCATTTAAGGTAAAATTGGATAGGTATATGGACAGGAAAGGAGTGGAGGGTTATGGGCTGAGTGTGGGTAGGTGGGACTAGGTGAGATTAAGAGTTCGGCACAGACTAGGAGGGCTGGAATGGCCTGTTTCCGTGCTGTGATTGTTATATGGTTAACACACTAGACCACTGTTATACTAAGATAAGGAATGCCCACCATTCCATGCCCAGACCACATTTCCAGAAATCTGATCACTTGTCTGTCCCTCTCCTAACTTCATACAGGGACAGGCTGAAGAGCAAAGATCCAAAAATTAGAACAACAAAGAGGTGGTTGCAGGAGGCAGGGGAGTGACTACAGGATTACTTTGAGTCAGTGGACTGGGCTGTTTTTCAAGGACTTGTCTGTGGATCTGAACGAATACACCATGGTTGTCATAGAAGCATGGAAAACCTACAGCACAATACAGGCCCTTCGGACCACAATTTGTAGACAAGTGTGTTTATCAAAGTCATTCAGAGTCTTCCTCAACTGGATGAGCCGTGAGATCTGCAACCAGCTAAGGGCCAGATCAGAGGCATTCAGGTCTGGTGACTAAGAAAGTTACAAGAGGTCCAGGTACAATCTCTGGAAATCTGTCTCATGGGTGAAGTGGCAATTCCATACTAAATTTGAAACAACGAAGGATACTTGACCTTTGTGGCAGGACTTGAATGCTTTCACCTCTTATAAATTAAAATCAAGCAACATAGGCATTAACAGGGCTTTGCTTCCAGATGGGCTCGACACCTTCTATGCTTGATTTGACCATCAAAACATGGAGGAAGCATCATGAACCCCCACAGGCCCCGATGATCTTGTGATTTCAATCTCTGCGGTTGATGTGCGAACAGTCTTCAGGAGGGTGAACACACCAAAAGCTTCCAGCCTAGACAGGACACCTGGCCGTGTACTTAAGACTTGTGCTGATCAACTGGTAGGAGTGTTCACTGAATTCTTTAGCCTCTTGCTTGTGCAGTCTGAGGCACCCACCTGCTTCAAGCCAGCTTCACTTATACTGGTGCCTACGAAGAACGTGGTAAGCTGCCTCAATAACCATTGTCCAGTAGCACTTTTATCCACAGTGATAAAACGTATCAACTCCTGCCTGAGAAGTGACTTGAATCCACTTCAATTTGCCTACCGGCACAATGGGTCCACAACAGATGTCATCTCAATGACTCTTCATTCAACCCTGGAACATCTGGACAGCAAAGGTACATATGTAAATCAGGATGCCCATTATTGACTGCAGCTCGGCATTCAATATCAACATCCCCTCAAAACTAATCAATAAGCTTCAAGATCTAGGCATCAATACCTCCTTGTGCCTTTGAATCTTTGATTTCCTCACTTACAGACCCCAGTCAGTTTAGACAGGCAACAACATCTCCTCCACAAATGCCATCAGCACAGGAGTATCAGAAGGCCGTGTGCTGCTATGACACTTGTGACTGTGTGGTTAAGTACAGCTCCAATGCCATATTCAAGTTTGCTGATGACATCCCTGTGGTGATGAATCAGCATATAGGAGGGAGATTGAAAATCTGGCTGAGTAATGTCATAACAACAACCTCCTACTCAATGTCAACAAGACCAAGGGGCTGATTTCTGACTTCTGGAGCAGGAAACCAGAGGTCCATGAGCCAGTCCTCATTGGAGGATGAGAGGTAGAGAGAATCAGCAATTTTAAATTCCTCGGTGTTATCATTTCGGAGTACCTGTCCTGGACCTAGCATGTAAATGAAATTATGAAGAAAGCATGGCAGCACCTCTACTTCTTCAGATGTTTGCAAAGATTCGTCATGACATCTAAAACTTTGACAAACTTCTATGGATGTGTGGTTGAGAGTATATTGCATTATATCCTGTATGGAATGGAAAATCCTACAAAAAGTAGTGGATACGGCCCAATCCCTCACAGGTAAAACTCCACCCACCGCTGAGCACATCTACGTGGACTGTTGCTGCAGGAGAGCAGCATCCACCATCAAGAAACCCCACCAGGCAGGACATGCTCTCTTCTCACTGCGGCCATCAGCAAGAAGGTGCAGGAGTCTCAAAGTTCACATCACCAGATTCAAAAACAGTTATTACCCCTCAGCCGGCAAGTTCTTGAGCCAAAGGGTTTAACTTCACTCAATTCACTTGCCCCATCACTGAACTGCTCCCACAAACAGTCGACTCACTTTCACGGACTCTTCATCTCATGTTCTCAATATTTATTTATCTAGTTATTTCTTTTTTATTTGCACAGTTTGTGGTATTTTGCTCACTGGTTGAATGCCCAAGTTGATTCTATTATGGCTCTTGTTCTATCTTGGATTTATGGAGAATGCCCTCAAGAAAATAAATCTCAGGATTGTATATGATGACATTTATACACTTTAATAATAAATTTACTTTGAACTTTAAACTTTGAAAACTGCTCACAGTACACTAAATGAGGCCTCACCAGTGCTTTATAAAGCCTCAGCAAGACATCCTTGCTTTTATATTCTAGTCCTCCTGAAATGAATGCTAACATTGCCTTTGCCTTCCTCACCACTGACTCAACCTATATGTTAACCTTCAGGAAATCCTGAAGAGTGGAGTGACATTTGCAATTTTCCAGTCCTCTGGAACCATGCCAGAATCCAGTGATTCTGGAAAGTCCATTACTAACGCCTCCAGGATCTCTTCTGCTTCCTCTTTTAGAATCCATCTGGTCCAGTTGACTTACCTATCCAGACCTTTCAGCTTCCCCTGCACATTCTTCATTTTCCAGTGGCCCAATATCTACACTCGCCTCTCTTTTACTCTTTATATATTTGAAAGAATATTTGGTATGCTCTTTCATATTATTGGCTAGCATACCTTCATATTTCATGATTTTTCCTCATTATGGCTTTTTAGTTGCCCTCTGTTGGTTTTTAAAAGCTTCCCAATTTTTTAACTTCCTCCTAATTCTTGCACTGTTTTTTGCTTTTATGTTGGCTTTGGCTTCCCTTGTCAGCCATGGTTGTATCGTCCTGTCTTTAAAATACTTCTTCTTTGGGAAGTATATATCCTGCGCCTTCTAACTGTTAGTAGTATATGTATATAATATATATACAATATATATAATTATATATTATATTATAATATATACAATATATACATAATATATATGTATATAATTTTGGATACATTCTTTACTGAGTTGGAGTTTATAGCTAAGCAGGAAGGAGTGTTGTGAGTTTAATATTTGGTAATATTTGAGTAATATTGTAAATATATTGTTTGATTTAGCATTTTTTTGCTATTTACATAATTCGTTATGGGTTATATGTAAAAGTTCGTGACGTCATTATGTCACCAAGCTACATGTGCGCAGCTTGCTGAAAGTAAAAACGAAGCTCCCAGACTCCCTGTCTCCCTGCGTTTTCCTTTTGATTAGTTTTATGTTTTGGAGTTACAAAACATAACAGCACCTTTCCAAGTTTGTCTAGGACTTGATGAAACCATAGAGTCCAGTATGTATTTTAAATGAAGTATATTAATATGATTATCTCAACAGACTGTGTAATGTCAAGCCTCATTTGATAAACCAATAAAGTTTATCTGAAGAAAGGCAGCGAAACTGGACTTTTAGTTGAAGTACAATCTATAACTTATGATGCAAAAGTATTTTAAACAACAGTTGCAGGGATAAGGGGCTTTTAGGAGTCAGGTGTCCAAGTACCATGTACTATAAAGCTCCAAGAACATAGAGAGAGGTATGTTTCAGCCTGTGAAGTCCATTCTGAAATGGAACTTACAAAGTCAATGTTATTCCTGACCTCTGCCCTATGCCTTCACAACTTGTCTCTCCACATTCAGCAAACTATGGACTAAGTATTTAAGTTCATCAACATTCCTTTGTATCCCAGAAGAAATACCAATAATCTAAGTACATAGATCATACATGTTCCACAACCCCACACCAACTCTTCAGCCACGTATTCACCTGCCTTATCCTCCTATTTCTACTCTCACAAGTGCATAACATCGCAGTATCTAGCCTCCCTAACATGTTATACTCAAATATTCCTCCAAGTGTCTCGGAAATGATTATCATTCAGAATGTAAAACCACAACTCTGTCAGCACTAGGTAAAGGAGAGTTAACTATTTAATCACCTACTCTTCATTGAAGAACTAGTAAAAAGGTTAATAAACCAGTTGAGCAGCTGTACTGATTAACGAATGAATTCCTTGGGATTGCTGGCTGCATACCTCCCAATGTATAACGAGAGGAGTAAGGCTCCCCATTTCTTAGATCATTTTCTGCACATTTTTATTAAATTATGGTTATTACACTCTCAGAATGACTTATGTCCCATGTAACAGAAATAATGAAAAAGGAAATTTATATTAACTATCACAGATTCCTAAAATTTGCTATGAGAAACAAAACACCAGCCGCTTATTGTGTTTCAGAGTTTTACGCTTCTTGCCAAAGGCAGTTAGAGGCAGTGGTAGGAATTCCTGCACGATATCTGCATTATGCAGTGCATAACATCCTATTCTGATCAATAATGTCACTGCTTCTGGACTGTTATTGGTTAGCATCTTCAAGAATCAGGAAGCTCAGGCTTGGATGTCTAGCTGGCAAAGACATTCTTGCAACATCCTCCCCATTCCAAAATCACATCTGGAAATGACAAGGATTGAAAACTACTTGGCTGTGCTGGTGTATTAAGCTGATCAGCATGCTGCAGAGTACCCATCTACTGGTGCTTTTACTACAGGCTGTTATACATACTTGGGCAATCCTGTCACTTCCTGGATTTCACCAACATTTCTGTTGAGAACAAGGAAGGGAAAGGAAGTACTTGCAACTGAAAAAGACATCCTTTAATCGTATAATACTGAGACATCTGCATTTCTTTTTATTCTATCCTCTTGCTCCACACCGATTTCCACTGGCCCATTATTAGATCAATTATTAGATGCCCCGATCACACTCCTGCCAATAAGGAACAATTATTTTGGATTAAAATTTGTGATAGCTGTGCAGAATGATGGAAAAATACACGGAGAGAGAAGTAAGGAGCCTAGTGTATGGAGCTATGATGTTGTGGCCATTACAGAGGTGCAGGGGCAGGAATGGCTACTTCAAGTGCCAGGCTTTAGATGTTTCAGAAAAGACAGGGAGGGAGGAAAAAGAGGCGTGACACTGTTGTCACGGCTGCAGAAGAGGAGGAAGTCATGGAGAGATTGTCTACGGAGTCTCTGTGGGTGGAAGATAGGAATAGGAAGGGGTCAATAACTCTACTGGCTGTTTTTTTCATAGACCACCCAATAGTAACAGGGACATCGAGGAACAGATAGGGAGACAGATTCTGGAAAGGTGTAATAATAACAGGGTTGTTGTGGTAGGAGATTTTAATTTCCCAATTACTAATTGGCACCTCCCTAGAGTGAAGGGTTTAGATGGGTGGAGTTTGATAGGTGTGTTTAGGAAGGATTCTTGACACAATATGTAGATAAGCCAACAAGAGGAGAGGCTGTACTTGACCTGATATTGGGAAATGAACCTGGTCAGGTGTCAGGGCTCTCAGTAGGAGAGCATTTTGTAGATAGTGATCAAAATTCTATCTCCTTTACCATAGTATTGGAGAGGGATAGGAACAGACAAGTTAGGGAAATGTTTAATTGGAGTAAGGCTATCAGGCAGGAATTTGGAAGCATAAATTGGAAACAGATGTTCTTAGGGAAACGTACGGAAGAAATGTGGCAAATGTTCAGGGGATATTTGCGTGGGGTTCTGCATAGGTATGTTCCAATGAGACAGGGAAAGGATGGTAGGGTACAGGAACCATGGTGTACAAAGGCTGTTGTAAATCTAGTCAAGAAGAAAACAAGAGCTTATGAAAGGTTCAAAAAAATAGGTAATGATAGAGATATAGAAGAATATAAGACTAGCAGGAAGGAGCTTAAGAATGAAAGAGCAAACACGAGGAAATCTGCAGATGCTGGAAATTCAAACAACACACACAAAATGCTGGTGGAACACAGCAGGCCAGGCAGCATCTATAAGGAGAAGCACCGACAGTGCTTCTCCTTATAGATGCTGCCTGGCCTGCTGTGTTCCACCAGCATTTTGTGTGTGTAGCTTAAGAATGAAATTAGGAGAGCCAGAATGGGCCATGAGAAGGCCTTGGCGGACAGGATTAAGGAAAACCCCAAGGCATTTTACAAGTAAGTGAAGAGCAAGAGGATAAGATGTGAGAGAATAGGACCAATCAAGTGTGACAGTGGAAAAGTGTGTATGGAACCGGAAGAGATAGCAGAGGTACTGAGTGAATACTTTGCTTCAGTATTCACTACGGAAAAGGATCTTGGCAATTGTAGAGATGACTTGCAGTGGATGGAAATGCTTGAGAATGTAGATATTAAGAAAGAGGATGTGCTGGAGCTTTTGGAAAGCATCAAGTTGGATAAGTCACTGGGACCAGACGGGATGTACCCCAGGCCACTGTGGGAGGTGAGGGAGGAGATTGCTGAGCCTCTGGCAATGACCTTTGCATCATCAATGAGGATGGGAGAGGTTCCGGAGGATTGGAGGGTTGCAGATGTTGTTCCTTCAATCAAGAAAGTGAGTAGAGATACCCCAGGAAATTATGGACTAGTGAATCTTACTTCAGTGGTTGGTAAGCTGATGGAGAAGATCCTGAGAGGCAGGATTTATGAACATTTGGAGAGGCATAATATGACTAAGAATAGTCAGCATGGTTTTGTCAAAGGCAGGTCGTGCCTTACGAGCCTGATTGAATTTTTTGAGGATGTGACTAAGCACATTGATGAAGGTAGAGCTGTAGATGTAGAGTATATGGATTTCAGCAAGGCATTTGATAAGGTACCCCATGCAAGGTTTATTGAGAAAGTAAGGAGGCATGGGATCCAAGGGGACTTTGCTTTGTGGATCCAGAACTGGCTTGCCCACAGAAGGCAAAGAGTGGTTGTAGATGGGTCATATTCTGCATGGAGGTTGTTGACCAGTGGGGTGCCTCAGGGATCTGCTCTGGGACCCCTACTCATCGTAATTTTGATAAATGACCTGGATGAGGAAGTGGAGGGATGGGTTAGTAAACTTGCTGATGACACAAAGGTTAGGGGTGTTGTGGATAGTGTGGAGGGCTGTCAGAGGTTACAGCGGGACATTGATAGGATGCAAAACTGGGCTGAGAAGTGGCAGATGGAGTTCAACCCAGATAAGTGTGGGGTGGTATTTTTGGTAGGTCAAATATGATGGCAGAACATAGCATTAATGGTAAGACTCTTGGCAGTGTGGAGGATCAGAGGGATCTTGAGGTCCGAATCCATAAGACACTCAAAGTTGCTGTGCAGGTTGACTCTGTGGTTAAGAAGGCGTACGATGCATTGGCCTTCATTAACCGTGGGATTGAGTTCAAGATCCGAGAGGTAATGTTGCAGCTATATAGGACCCTGGTCAGTCCCCACTTGGAGTACTGTGCTCAGTTCTGGTCTCCTTACCACAGGAAAGACGTGGAAACTGTAGAAAGGGTGCAGAGGAGATTTACAAGGATGTTGCCTGGATTGGGGAGCATGCCTTATGAGAATAGGTTGAGTGAACTTGGCCTTTTCTCCTTGGAGCGATGAAAGATGAGATGTGACCTGATAGAAGTGTACAGGATAATGAGAGGCATTGATCGTGTGGATAGTCAGAGGCTTTTTCGCAGGGCTGAAATGGCTAGCAAGAGAGAACATAGTTTTAAGGTGCTCGAAAGTAGGTACAGAGGAGATGTCAGGGGTAAGTTTTTTACGCAGAGAGTGATGAGTGTGTGGAATGGTTTGCTGGTGACGGTGGTGGAGGTGAAATCGACAGGGTCTTTTAAGAGATGCCTGAATAAGTACATGGAGCTTAGAAAAATAGAAGGCAATGGGTAAGCCTAAGTAGTTCTGAGGTAGGGACATGTTCAACACAGCTTTGTGGGCCGAAGGGCCTGTATTGTGCTGTAGATTTTCTATGTTTCTATCTTTAGGGTTTGACTCCGAGGGGAGAGAGTGGAAATGGAGATGGAGGGAAGAGCAGTGGAGCTGGAGAGAGATGGAGAGGAGAGTGGATGTGAATTGCCTATTTCTATCAATGCCGAAGTTCACTCCTCTCTTTCTCTGACCTAACTCTGCACCCTCTCCTCCCCACCTCCCTCTCTTCTTCCTCACTTTCTACTCCCTCCACTGCCAATTCCTACTCTGCCTTCTCAGTTGTTCCTGATAGCTTGCAGTTCAGATTATAGCAGGACCAAAGCCGGGGATCAAACAGGCTGTAGGCTGGCAGAATGGGTGGGTACACCGTTGTAGAGGCAGTGATGAGGGAGAGGGCAATTCTGATGTGCAGCCCTGAGTGCTGACAGATTTGTTGTCATAGTAACGTACCAGGACAACCATTGTCCAAAGAAACTTATGAAATTGATTATTCCTTTGGAATCTCCATTTTTCCTGGTTTTGGGTTAGATCAGTGGTTCAGTGTTAGCTAATATGATTCCCATACACTGATGATGCAGTGACATGATTACTGAGAATTAGGGTTTGGCATTCAATGGGTAAATCACACAGTCTACCCTTTCAAATGGTTTTCTGTCTGGATTTATCTAACCCACAGCCCAGCTGAGATATCACTGCCCCACTTTATGTACCTCTGGACAGAGGGTCAGGTTTTACTGATATCATAACTTTACCCTTTACTGATCACAGCATTTGAGGTTGGACAAACTATAGGCCATGGTCATTATCCGTAATGAAAATGGCAGAAGCAGACCAAACAAAAAAGAAGTCTGGGCAGGATGGTGTGAAGTATCTGAAATATGGATTTTTACCAGCACCAAGCAGCCAATGTGTCTGCTGTGGGAAAACGTTTTTTCAAATGAGAACATGAATCCATCCAGGCTCCCTCAACATTTGAAGAGAATACACTCTTATAAAGCAAAGAAGAACTTGGCTTATTTTAATTCATTTCATAAAAGTCTTCAGAAATGGGACATACTTCAAAACATATATGTCAGCATTTCACAACAAAACAGTAATAGTATGTGAGCTTCATACAAGATTTCATTGTTCATTGCTTAATCTAGAAAGCCCCAAACAATTGTAGAAGGATCAGTTCTGCCAGCAGAAAGGAGGTTCTGAGTACAGTTTTGCGTAAGTCACCAGACCAAATAATTAAAGTGATTCCGTTCAGTGACAGCTCTGTTCAAGGATGAATAGATGAAACGTCTGAGAATGTGGAAGACACATTGTACAACTTAGGACAACGGAATTTGCTCTGCAGATGGATAAGTCAATTTTGCCAGGCACTGAATCTTTGCTTCTTGGTTTAAGATGAAAGCGTGGTTCGTTACTTGCAAGGGGCTAGAAACAGATATGAAGGGGGAGTAATGTTGAACACTTTTTCAAAGAGGACATACTTGCTTGTGGGGCATCATCAATGACAATACACCACCATGAGTTTATAACTTTGTGAATAAAAACTGTACCTAACATATTTACCAATCACTGTGCAATTCACAGATATCTTGTCATAAAAAATAATCCAAATGATTGACTGCACAAATCATTGAATACTATTATCACAGCAGTAAATAAAATTATGTCCCATGCTTTCAATTCTTGACTCTTCTGAGAGATTTGTATTGAGAATGATGACCAGCTTCAAGACTTCCTGTTGTGGCCTTTTCCAATTTCATTGCCTTGCTGAGCTAAAAGAGAAAGAGAGTGCCAGATGATGACCCACCTGGGACATGTCAAAGAGATCTCAAGATCTTCTTTCGATCCAAATTCCAGATTAGGTTATAAATCCATTCCTGAATGCTGGTAATGAGGAATTAACAGGAAGGGCGAAGGAAGAACTGATCTCACTACATAATGACTTTGAACTGAAGCCAAGGTTCAAAAAATCATATCAAGTCTTTTGTTTGCAGAAAAAAGCTCTGAACTCTCTCTTGCACTATGGAAAAAGGTCAAGATGTTCTTTATTGCCTTTCCAACATCACATTTAGTGGAGCGCAGTTTCTGTGCAGTCACCAAACTTCTTTCAAAGCAGCAAAACGGTCAGAAAGTAACTGAATGTGAGATTCTGAGATTCACTCTTGGTGACATTCGGCCTGATGTTGAGAAGCTGTTATCACTGACCCAAGGCCGCCCATCTCATTGAAAGGTGAAAAAGCAACGAAGCAGTGATTATTAATGTACACTCTAAAATCGTTGATGAAAATTGTTTTTACTGTAATTAAATAAATAATTTTATTTATAGCTTTAAATCAATTTGAATAGCTTTTGCAATAATTTGCCACTGCTTTGAATTTGCAGTTCCTGTTTTCTTTCACTGTGCATCGTAATTTAACACTCTTCATAGCCTTTATGTAATGCCCAGAAAAGGGAGTGGGGTAGCTGGGATATGATCTGGGAGATAAGGGGGCAGTAATCCAAAAAAAAGTTTGGGAGAAACACTGGCTTAAACATATTAATAATGTATTCAGCAGAGACCACCAAAACCGTACTAGCCCCTTGCAAAGCATTCCATCAGTACCATTTGCTTCCTCATTTTCCTATAACACTACAACTTACTCCCCATCAACTCCTCTCTGATTCTTTCCCCACTTTCTTGTACCACTGGTACAAGTTGCCATTTAACGTACCAGCATGTCTTTGGGTTGTGGGAGGAAAGCAACACGTCTGGAAGAGATCTCGTGCTGTATTGGAGAGAAAATGCAAACCATTCACTTAATCACTGTCACTGGGAGTGACTAAATATAGCCCTGATAAAAAATAACCGTAAATAACAATAAACCAAAGTATATTTTTATAAAAAATTACTACCCCTCACTTTTGCATTTTAATTAGCAAGCCAAAAATCTCCATGGGAATTGTCATATCCTGCCTGCATCAGTTATGACCCAGAGCAGGACTGGAGAGATAATGTTTTAGGGTGAACACAAGAAATCTGGGATCCACCAGTGAACTTCCTATGGAATCCCATAGCGGAGAAAAAGGGGAGATGCACTGCTATGTTACTGTTCCAACAGCCGGACAGATGGAGCATCTAATGCAGAAGAGTGCCACCATAACAGATGGGGAATTTAAATTCAAGTAAACAATAAAGAGAGAAGATTAGTTAAAAAAGTAGTCTCACGTGTAGGACCTCAGTATATGTGAGCACAGACTGATTGGTTTGTCATGTAAGACATACCTGATTCACTTTGGTGGCAGAATTTACAGTTCTTTCTCAGTTTAGCCTGTGTGAATTCCAGA
This sequence comes from Hemitrygon akajei, assembly GCF_048418815.1. Classification (NCBI taxonomy): domain Eukaryota; kingdom Metazoa; phylum Chordata; class Chondrichthyes; order Myliobatiformes; family Dasyatidae; genus Hemitrygon; species Hemitrygon akajei. The sequence continues at coordinate 9,731,033 of NC_133150.1, read as the reverse complement.
TGCATCAATACACTTTACTTTGAAATGCCTCTTCGTGGTGCCAGTGCTGTCAGTGATATCTACGACCTGTGAATGACTAAAGAAGATAAATAAATCCGTCAGTCAGAATACCTTTGACTTACCCATTCCACTACAAGTATTCATAGGCCTGACACTTGCCCAAGATCCAGCAGTTGAAAGCTGGCCAGTCGGATTTGCTCCAATAAATCACTGATGTCTATTGTGAATTCATTCTTGGCGTGAGTATTTCACTTGTGGGCCCAACAGAAGAAGGTTTTCAAGGCCAAAGACCCAGAGTACTTGGGGGACTGGTCTAACACTTGGAAAGCCAAATGGTTTGCCTTGGTAGAGATTGCAAAGAAACTCTGGTAAGTTTAGTGCTCAGTGCAGAAGATCCGAGGGGAGAGGGGCAGGGTGAGCCAGAAATGGATTTGATTCTAATGGGAAGGTAGAGGGGTCAGTGTTGGACTTTCTAAAGGAATTGGACTGGGAGGCTGGTTGGTGCAAGGGATGGTAGAGGGGTCAAGGCATGATCACTTGAGGTGTGAGGTCAATATTTGAATGTAGGTTTTGATAACCTAAATGGGGATCAGTATTTGAGAGGGTGGGGTGGTTTGGCAGATTGGCGGATGGGGTGGCTGCTTATTACCAGAAGCTATGGGTGGATGGGTTAGCTTTGGGGCTGAGGCTCTGAGGAAGAACTTGGTAAATATGTAACTTAAAGTGGATGTACCTGAAATGGACAGGGAGCTACTCAGGTAGCTCTCTTTAAGCAAAAACACAAGAGGTTCTGCAGATGCTGGAAACCCGGAACAACACATACAAAATGCTGGAGGAACTCAGCAAGTTCAGGCAGCATCTATGAAGAAGATGTTTCGGGCTGAGACCTTTTGTCTATTAAGCAGGCCTCACCGCATTCTGAATGACTATTTCTGCTCAAGTGTCTCGCAGGAAGTGAGTCACACAGGGATGAACAAAAATAATGAAAACACATTTAGGATGAGGTAGCAAATTGGATTTGACATTTGCTTCATGGGAAAAGCCAGTGAGAGGTAGTAAATGATGGTCTCTCTTACTGGTGCCCTGTGACTTGTGGAGTACTGCTGGGATCGGTGGAAGGTCCATTATTGTTTGTCTTCTGTATCACTGATCGGGATGATAATGTGGTAAACTGCAACAGCAAATTTGCAGATGACACCAAGATTGTGGGTCAGATGAACAGGGAGGAAGGCTATCAAAGCTTTCAGCAGGATGGACCAAATGGAAAAATGGGCTGAAAGGGTTTGTATGCCAGAGAATACCCCTCTACACCTGGGCACTTCCGTGCATTGGCAAGGCAGCTGGAGCGAGAAACCAGAATGGAAATTACAGAGAACGCAAACTCCAGTTGGTTCCTGTTTTCCCTTTACATCCTTTTTTCATTGGACTTAAATCACTCACTGTACAGAAACTTAGTACCGCAAAATCCACTCTTGAGACACAAACTCATTTATAAAGCTCTGTCATTTCCTTTTTAAAGCAGTTTTATTCAGCTGTTTACACTTTGTGGAAGAACAGTTGCTTCCTTAATGGGATTCCAGATGCAGACGTTAACACGGAGAGGATGGTATTGCTAAATGAGATTTCTTGTTTTTAAGATTATATTAGTTAAGGCAAGTCAAGTTTATTGTCATTTAACTATATAAATGTATATAACATAGATAATCATATAATGTATATAGAAATGAGACAGCATTTCTCCGAACCAGGGTGTAAAGCACAGTGATGCACATAACACACATAACAAACAATAACTTATGAAGGTACGGATAAAATCTACAGATGAATCATGCATAGATAGCAAACTAAAGTGCATAATTTAAATATTATAAGAAATGGAAAAAAATAAACCAGTGACACTTCAACTACAATGCGGCAGGGAGTTCAGAAGCCTTATGGCCTGGGGGAAAGAAATTGTTTTTCCCATCCTGACAACTCTTGTTTTTCTGCATCGTAGTCTCCTACCTGATGGTAGAAAGTCAAATGAAAGGGGTTGCTGGATGGATGGGTGGGATCCTTAATAATACTAAGGGCCCTACGTGTGCAGTGCTCCTGAAAAATGTCCCCGATGGATAGCAGTGAGACCCTTATGATCCTCTCGGCTGTTCTCAGAGTTCTTTGTAAGGATGTCTGGTCCAATGCTCGGCTGCTCCCATACCAGATGGAGATGCAACTCGTTAGGATGCTCTCAATGGTTAGCTTTGACGTTCTGCTCTTCCATTCACTGTTTACAGCAGGCAAGTCATTGCGATAACCGGTTTTGATGGTGAAGAAATGGCTATGATCATACCCTGAACTTTTGGAAGGTCAGATTTCCTATTGCATCTCCAGTAGAGTCTTCACCTCAAGGCCAATAACAAAACAGCTGGTAAAGCAAATGGAACAAAGTACTGCTTTGCCAGAAATGAGGGGGAAGAGCTCAGGCCCTCTCAGTTGTCTTTCCTAATTATTAACACCATTTTAGTTCAGGAATAAGCTGAATTCTCTTTGGTTATTGCTATTTTTCCTAATGGAAAATTGATACCCTCATCACTGAAACTTAAAACTGACTAGGGAGCATTCACTGCAATGTTTTTTTACCAACACGATTGTTTTGGGTGCGTAGTTAACAGATACTTCTCAGTTTTCGTGATACAATCTACCTCGCCTCCTCTTAGTTTTAGTACCACTTTTGCCAATAACTAATTCAGATAACAGTTGTAATGCACACAAAGATGTAAGACTGTAAGAAACTGAAGCAAGAGTAGATCTTATAGTTCCTCGAGCCTGAACTGTCACTCAGCAGAGTCATAGCTCATTTGCCCTCAACTCTACTTTGCTACCCCATCTCTGCAGCTCTTGGTTCTCCTAAAATCAAAAATCTTATGTTATCAATCTTGACCATACTTAATGATCCAATCTCAACAGTTCTTTGGATAGAAAATTCAAACCTACTGAAAGAAAAGATCCCCCCCCCCCCAACACTTCTGCATGCTTTGAAAGGGAGAAAACAGTGACACTTGTGTGAATCCCTGCAGCACCCAGCAACCCTGTGCTCTCTGTCTTGGAGGCTGATGTCAGCGTATCTTTTAAAAGGGTGAACCCTCGCAAGGTGCCAGGCCCTGATGGTGTACCTGGCCAGGCACTGAAAACCTGTGCCCATCAGCTGGTGGTGTGTTCAAGGACATCTTCAATCTCTTGCTGCTGTAATCAGAGGTTCCACCTGCTTCGAACATCCGGGACATGTCCTCATCTCATCACTACCGTCAGGGTGGAGGTCTAGGAGCCTGGAGACACAGAAACAGTTTCTTCCCCTCTACCATCAGGTTTCTACTGTTCCATAAACCCACGAACACTACTTAGTTATTCTCATTGTGTGCACAATCGACTCTTCTGTTATTTATAGAATTTTTTGTCTTTGCGCTGTACCACCGTGGCATGACAACAAACAACAATAGTAAATCTGATTCTGCTGCTGATTCACTGTCAGTTTTAAGTAGGAAACTCCTTATTCTGAAATTATCCCCTTGAGTTCCCAATTCCCCTATAAGATTAAACATCCTCTTATCATTCCCCTGTCAAATCCTTTCAGGAACTTGCTGGTTCAATAAGATCACACCTCATTCATTTAAACTTCAAATAAAATAGATTCAAACTGCTTAATTTTTTTTCCTGTATAAAATAATCCTTTCATTCCTCAACGTAACCATATTAACCCTCTCAACACTGCCTCCAAAACCTGATCTGTCCATTCTTAAATGCAGTTTCACTAGATTTGTAGCATCACTTCCCTAATTTTATGTTTCATTTCCTTTGCAAATAAAACCAGAAATCAATTTGCTTTTCTAATTATAGGCCGTACATACATGGCAACATCCTATATTTGGTGTGAGATAACAAGGTCTCTCAGCTTCAAACACAGATCTTATTTTAAATACTTCCTTACTTAAGATGGCCCAGAGGACAGCATTTGGAAAAATTGATGTGAAGCACTTCCAGCTGATGAAGGCCAGGAAATTCATTCCTTTGGAATGAAACCGTGCCTGTTCTCCTTGGATTAGAAATGGTAGAGGAGAATTGCATGGTGGTGATCAAAATCTGAATGTGCTTTTGATAGAGTTTAGAAGTTGCAATGGTTCACACTGTAGAATTGATACAAAACATGATACAAGTTAAGTTAGGTGGAAAAACACCTCAAGGAAATAGGAGTAGAATTTTTTTTCACTCTGTCCTTTGTTAATGATTGGAGTTGTGCTGAGCGAAGCACAATCAAAAATAACGTTCAAGGAGCTTCTTGTAGGCACTCAATAGTTCTTGTTTTGCACTGATGCTGCTAAACTTATATTATGCAAACCAAATTTCAAGACACTAGCGTTCTCAGATTTTGGCAGAGTTCTTCTTGTGAAGAATCTGGAATAATAGTTTCAGATTTGAATATGTATTGAGACAAAAATAAACTGTCAAAGAAAAGAATTAATAATAAAAAGAGTGACAACTCTAATTAAAGTGAATCCATACATAATGAACCTATATATTAGTCATATAAATGGAAGCTGATCAAAGTGCATGCTTTGTACTACCAAATAAAGTAAAGTTCTATCTTCATTTACATTTGCTGTTTTACTGGTATGATGACACAAGATAAATTCTAATGCAAAAAAAAAGCAACCTCTGTTAGCTGAGGGATCTAACTTGTTCCAGGAATAGCTTTTGGCAGGCCCAGTGTGTTCTGAATTATTTCAGTGTTCTTCTCAAACTGGAGCACAACCTTTTTAAGTTGCAAACAACTTGCATGTAAATAATGCCTTTGCTGTAATAATGTGCCAAAGGCACTTCATGGGGATGTCATTGAACAAGATTTGTCATAGAGCCAATGAAGAGGAGCGTTGTGACAGTAAACTTATGGTGAGATTTATGGATCATCTTAAAGCAGGAGAGCTAGAGAGGACTACAGAGAGATAAATGCTCAGGCAGCTGAAGATGGAATGTGGGGAAGATTTAGAAGGCAGAATTGGAGGATGAATAATGCATACTAAAGCTAAAAAGGAAATTTAATACAACAAGATAGGTTCAATCCCAATTCCTGGTCCATCTGCGTGTGGAGTTTGCACATTCTCCCTCTGATAGAGTGTGTTCCATACATATGATCCAGCCTCCTCCCACATCCCAGAGGAATGCAGGCTAATCAGTTAATAGGCCACTGTAAATTACACCACCCACACTCTAAGGGGAATCTGAGGAGGGATGGGTGGGTTTGGGCGGTGAGAGCATGGGGAAGATCAAATAGAATTGCAATAGTAAACAGATGCTCGATGTTGAGCATGAAACCAGTGTACACAAGGGGTAGTTCCGTCTTCTGTAATTTTTGCACCTTTTCACATTGTCAGTTTAGTCAGGTGAAGAGCCACCATTTATAGGAGATGGGCAGGAAGCTATTATACTTTAAACCCCACTTGCATGAAGCTGGGGTCAGCTGTTCCTGTGCACACCTCAAGTAATAGGACAAAGCAGAAAACATATTTGCTCAGATCCTCCAATAAAGAAACAAACAATTTCAGCATTTGATCTTCAAAAGAGCAGGATGCAAACTAGGGTTTAGAAAAAAAGCCTTATGCATTAAATGGTTCATGAACTGAAGAGGTATGAGGTACGTATTTTTCAAGCAATATGCAACAAATCTGTAATAGTCACTCATATTCAGCAAGATGTAAAGGCGTATTATTTTGACAAAGGAAAGGTTGAAGAAAATGTATGCTGTGCATTGTATTATACTAAGATCTACCTATACTGGAAGGTTTTATTTTTATCCTTTCCTGTGATGTGGAGATTATTGACATGACCAATATTTATTAGTCCAGTGTGTCAAATCAGAGTGCAGTTAAAAGTCAACCATATTGCAGCAGGTCTGGAGTCATCTACAGCCCTAATGGGAACAGTCCAATAGCTTCACGATTGCTATCATTGATTCCATCTTATTTTGATATGTGATATATTCCATCCATCTTGGTGATTGTAGTGATGACTTGCAGTCGACTGAAAAGCTTGAGAATGTAGATATTAAGAAAGAGGATGTGCTGGAGCAAGTTGCCTAAGTCACCGGGACTGGACTGGATGTATCCCAGGCCACTGTGGGAAGCGAGGGAGGAGATTGCTGAGCCTCTGGCAATGATCTTTGCAACATCAATGGGGATGGGAGAGGTTCCGGAGGATTGGAGGGTTGCGGATATTGTTCCCCTATTCAAGAAGGAGAGTAGGGATTACTCAGGAAATTATAGGCTAGTGAGTCTTACTTCAGTGGTTGGTAAGTTGATGGAGAAGATCCTGAGAGGCAGGATTTATGAACATTTGGAGAGGTATAATATGATTAGGAGTAGTCAGCATGGCTTTGGCAAAGGCAGGCCGTGCCTTATGAGCCTGATTGAATTTTTTGAGGATGTGACTAAACATGTTGATGAAGGAAGAACAGTAGATGTAGTGTATATGGATTTCAGCAAGGCATTTGATAAGGTACCCCATGCAAGGCTTATTGAGAAAGTAAGGAGGCATGGGATCCAAGGGGACATTGCTTTGTCAATCCAGAACTGGCTTACCCACAGAAGGCAAAGAGTAGTTGTAGATGGGTCATATTCTGCATGGAGACCGGTGCATGGTGTGCCTCAGGGATCTGTTCTGGGACCCTTACTCTTCATGATTTTTACAATGACCTGCATGAGGAAGTGGAGGGATGGGTTAGTAAATTTGCTGATGACACAAAGGTTAGGGGTGTTGTGGATAGTGTGGAGGGCTGTCAGAGGTTACAGCGGGACATTGATAGGATGCAAAACTGGGCTGAGAAGTGGCAGATGGAGTTCAACCTAGATAAGTGAGAATTGGTTCATTTTGGTAGGTCAAATATGATGATACAATATAGTATTAATGGTAAGACTCTTGGCAGTGTGGAGGATCAGTGGGATCTTGGGGTCCGAGTCCACAGGACACTCAGAGCAGCTGCGCAGGTTGACTCTGTGGTTAAGAAGGCGTACGATGCATTGGCCTTCATTAATCGTGGGATTGAGTTTAAGAGCCGAGAGGTAATATTGCAGCTATATAGGACCCTGGTCAGACCCCACTTGGAGTACTGTGCTCAATTCTGGTCACCTCACTACAGGAAGGATGTGGAAGCCATAGAAAGGATGTAGAGGAGATTTACAAGGATGTTGCCTGGATTGGGGAGCATGCCTTATGAGAATAGGTTGAGTGAACTCAGCCTTTTCTCCTTGGAGCGACAAAAGATGAGAGGTGACCTGATAGAGGTGTACAAGATAATGAGATGCATTGATTGTGTGGATAGTCAGAGGCTTTTCCCCAGGGCTGAAATGGCTAGCACGAGAGGGCATAGTTTTAAGGTGCTGGGGAGTAGGTACAGAGGAGATGTCGGGGTAAGTTTTATACGCAGAGAGTGGTGAGTGTGTGGAATGGGCTGCCGGCGGTGGTGGAGGCAGATACGATAGGGTGTTCTAAAAGATTCCTGGATGGCTACATGGAGCTTAGAAAAATAGAGGGCTATGGGTAAAGCCTAGGTAGTCTAAGGTAGGGACATGTTTGGCACAGCTTTGTGGGCCGAAGGGCCTGTAGTGTGCTGTAGGTTTTCTGTATTTTCTATGTTTCTATTAATTGGAATAGGATTCCTCACTTTCATTGCTGGAATTAGAAAGCTCAACTCTGGGTTATTGGTCTGGTGTCTGGGATCGCTGACTAACAATTTAACCATTTTGGTACTGTACCTTCTTACTGCTGTATCTCCCATACTATGTTACTTTGCTGCACTTCAGTTTTGTCCTAATCTTGGTTGATATTGCTTCAGGGTCCGTTGTTTTGCAGATCCACAAACTGTCTGTTGTAATGCTGATAGACCCTAACTTAATATTTAGCTGAGTTAATAATTTTATTTTCAACCTAACAGCAGTAATAGTAAAAGTAGTTAACTATGTAGCATTACCGGATGCGTGCAATGACAACTGTAATGAAAGTGGTTACCTCAATAAGATGATATTAGTACTTAGAGAAAAAATAAATGTATTCTAGGCACATATCTTCACTATTTAAAAGAAATGTCCACTTGTCCATATGAGTTGGGGCTGTATAGGCACAGGAAGAAAAGATTGCACTTTCTCCTCAGTCCATCAAATAACAAAAGATTTCAGTATCCAGCAGTTGTAGTGAATTAACAGTCAACAAAGTTTCCAGGCAGCACCAACTTAAAATACCTTTTCCAGTCAATTTCATTTGAGGGCACTATTAATTTTTGAGATATTGTTTGCTTAGTACAGAACGATGCAGTATTTTGGCTGTACAGTTGTATGCCTGTAATCTCATTTATCATTAAAATCCAACAATGAACACCTTTATCTATCACAAAATGATTGATGATAAGGTGTCGGTCATGATTCAGAATATTATGGGCTTAAGAAACACTTCACTTTCAAGCTACATTTTGGATGAAATGTTAAAATGAAGCCTTTACTGATGCAAGAACAGTGAATCTCTTCCCAATATCTTGGAATATCTTTTATTCATAAACAACATTATTCAGAACATTACGTGACAATTTATCACAGTACTTGTAGAACCTTCTTAGTGCACAAATTAGCTGCTACATTTCCAACATTAGAGCAGTAACTACATTTTGAAAAGATTGTTTTATTTGCTTCAAGAAAGCTAACAAACACTGTAAATGAAATCAAATTAAATTTGACTAGATTATTTGAAAATGGATACAATTTGTTTTTCTCCACTTATCTCAATCTTCCGTTTTTTTTAGCTACTTATCGCAACTATGAGTCTAAACTCTCAAGAAGGGAAATGAACAGCATCCAATGCCAAGTCTTTTCAGTATTTGTGTGGTAAGAAGTAAGAGAATTAACATGTAATTTTCCCCCCTTCTCATTCCATGGTCACACAGTGTATTGCTGGACCCTGGTATATTGGCTGATTGTCATTAATGCATAAAAATATACATCGACCAGAATACACTGAACTTGGTTTGAAATGAGGTAAACGGAATTGTAAGAGGAAATATAATCTTGTTTGTTGTTCATTCAATTTCAGTGAATATAATTACAAAATGCAAAGCTAACCTGAATCCATCAAAGAAACATGCATTTTCTTTTTATTCTTATCCAATATTACAGCAGCAAGATCCTGGCTGGTCTCTTCTAGTAAAATATGAAACAGCTGTATTTTACATTGATAAGAGTTTCTAAATGAAGTGGCTTAAATCCAATCTATGGAGTTGTTTCATCAAAAGTGCCAATGGCCTGAGTAAACAAGGTCACCTTCTACTTGCAAAATTATTTTTGTGATGATGACCTGAGACAGGATCAAAAATACCCTTGTCCAAATCAACAGTACAACCAGAAAATTGAATCAGCTCTATTGTTTAATCTCTTGTGGTTTGTTTCCCAGTGAAAGTAAATTTGCCGAAAGGCTTTTTTCCATGAGCAGAGGTATGTTCACTTTATTACAAATTTAATTACTGAAAAATTGAAATGGGCCAAGTAATATATGCAATTATGAAGCGGATTCTCTCTGGAAGATTGCCTCTGGGAGCTACATAAAAAAGATGTTGTTTTGTGTGAGTCTCCGTTAGCAAATGTGTACTGTGTTATAATGGGGTGTTCTCAGGCTTCTGCCACCAGAATGCAACAATTTTGTTAATAAATATCACAAAATTACAAATACTGGAAGCAGTTCATCTGCTTCCTCGTAAGTAGTTAACGGAAAATCACATTTTGGCAACAGAAAGTCTGTCAGACAATCAGGTGTACTGCTCAGTCCCACAGCATCTAATTATTTTCATTTGCAAAATCAACAGCCAGATTTTTCAGATGCTGTCAGTGGTTCTGGTGATTTCAGTATCCAATTCCTCAGCCCTGCCTGTAATGCCATGCAGCCTCAGACATGAAAACTACCTTACAAAATTCATTCCAAGCTGGCTGGCTTCTTTGTACTGCAGAACCTTTCCCTCTCTGCAAGAAGAGAGGGAGGAATCAGCTCCTCACAGTGCTTTAACACCTGCCTTACTCACTGCACCAGTGTGAACATCCTTTACCTCTGCACCAGCCCTGCTTAAAAACTCAGCTGTTGTGCTGTTTTGAAAATTACCATATTTGCAATTCTCTTCCTTCACATTTTTCTATCCTCCCTTGCTTTGGAACTGAGTTCTTGCTTCAGTACAGCTCCGGGAGTAATTTCCTGTCCATGGTTCCTCAGACTTCTTACGTGGGTTTTTCCAGATTCTGAGGCTACATTGATCAGCCAGTCTCTCATAATACTACTAACTACGTTTTGGACTCTTGACCAAGTGTATTTCTTCCCATTCCAGAAAGACTGATGCCTGTTGTCTATTGTCACATTCCACGTCCCATTCCCATTCTGATATGTCTATCCATGGCCTCCTCTACTGTCAAGATGAAGTCACACCCAGGTTGGAGGAACAACACCTTATATACCGGCTGGGTAGCCTCCAACCTGATGGCATGAAAATTGATTTCTCTAACTTCTGTTAATGCTCCTCCTCTCCTTCTTACCCCATTCCTTATTTATCTATCTATTTATTTAATTATTAATTATCCTCCTTTTTTTTCTCTTTCTGCCCCTCTCACAATCACTCTTTGCCTGTTCTCCATCTCCCTCAGGTGCTCCCCTCCCCTTTCTTTCTCCCTAGGCCTCCCGTCCCATGATCCTTTGCCTTCTCCAGCTCTGTATCACTTTCGCCAATCACCTTTCCGGCTCTTAGCTTCACCCCACCCCCTCCTGTCTTCTCCTATCATTTCGCATTTCCCCCTCCCCCCACTACTTTCAAATCTCTTACTAACTCTTCTTTCAGTTAGTCCCAAAATGCCGACTGTACTTCTTCCTATAGATGCTTCCTGGCCTGCTGCGTTCCACCGTTATCCAACCCTGTTTCCGCGTTCAATCCACCCCCTGCTGAAACCTTTGAAAAATCATTCCAAAGCTTTCCTGGACACCTTATCATCAGCAGTCCTCCATAGCTTTGCAGTCCACACCCGGATCTGTGTTTTCCCCTTATTTCAATGATAAATTATTCACTTCAAGCCAGTTGAGCCATGTTTGAAACATTCTCACTCTTGATTTTCTGTTCTTCCATGGCCTAGTTCGACAATTTCTCTGTGACTTTCTCCAGTCTTCCACAATCCCTGTGGTCTTCTGTCTCTGGCTATTTGCCGCCTCTGATTGCTTCTACAAACCTCTTCACTTCTCTCTCTCCATCTGAGATGGCTAAATGGCAGCAGTGCCATTACTCCGCACTCCAGCCAGTTATGTATAACCAGTGACGTGGTTGGTACAACCGACTGAGGTTGGCCTTTTCTCAGTGCCGCTGAAAGACAGCCGTTCAGCTACATTTTGAGGTCACAGAAGTTAAACCAAAGAAGGAAGGCAGATTACTTTCTTTGTTAAAGGAGGTGGCCCTGGAAATTGCGGATGCATTGGTAATCATTTTCCAATGTTCCTTAGATTCAGGATCAGTTCCTGAGGATTGGAGAATGGCTAATGCTATCCCACTTTTTAAGACAGGAGGGAGGGAGAAAACAGAGAACTATCGACCTGTCAGTCTGACATCGGTGATGGGGAAGATGCTAGAGTCCATTATTAAAGATGAAATAGTGGCATATCTAGATCGCAGTGATAGGATTGGGCCAAGCCAGCATGGATTTACCAAGGGTAAATCATGCTTGACTAATCTGTTGGAGTTTTTCGAGGATGTAACCAGGAAGTTAGACGGGGGAGATCCAGTGGATGTAGTGTACCTCGATTTTCAGAAGGCATTTGATAAGGTCCCACATAGGAGATTGGTGGGTAAAATCAAAGCTCATGGCATCGGGGGGAAGACATTGACATGGATAGAAAACTGGTTGGCAGATAGAAAGCAAATGGTAGCGGTGAATGGGTGTTTCTTGGAATGGCAGGTGGTGACTAGTGGGGTGCCACAGGGCTCAGTATTGGGACCACAGCTGTTTACCATTTACGTTAATGATTTGAATGAAGGCATAGAAAATAACATCAGCAAATTTGCTGATGATACTAAGCTGGGTGGCAGTGTGACATGTGATGAGGATGTTAGGAGAATTCAGGGTGACTTGGATAGGCTGGGTGAGCGGGCAGATACTTGGCAGATGGCATTTAATGTGAATAAGTGTGAGGTTATCCACTTTGGGAGTAAGAACAGGAAGGCAGATTATTATCTGAACGGTGTAGAGTTAGGTAAGGGAGAAATACAAAGAGATCTAGGAGTCCTTGTTCATCAGTCACTGAAGGTGAATGAGCAAGTGCAGCAGGCAGTGAAGAAGGCTAATGGAATGTTGGCCTTTATTACAAAGGGAATTGAGTACAAGAGCAAGGAAATCCTCTTGCATTTGTACTGAGCCCTGGTGAGACCACACCTGGAGTATTGTGTACAGTTTTGGTCTCCAGGGTTAAGGAAGGACATCCTGGCTGTAGAGGAAGTGCAGCATAGATTCACAAGGTTAATTCCTGGGATGTCTGGACTGTCTTACGCAGAGAGGTTAGAGAGACTGGGCTTGTACACGCTGGAATTAAGGAGATTGTGAGGGGATCTGATTGAAACATATAAGATTATTAAGGAATTGGACAAGATAGAGGCAGGAAATATGTTCCAGATGCTGGGAGAGTCCAGTACCAGAGGGCATGGTTTGAGAATAAGGGGTAGTGTAGCGGTGTGCTACACGCAGCGCTAAAATAACGACACGGAGTCGGTAAACTGCAGTCAAAGAATAAGTTTATTTCAACTTCACAGTCTTGCTTTAAAACTTGTCTCTCCCACCTGATACCTCGAGAGGCACGTACTGAAACCCCCTCAGGCTTTCTTCCTTTGTGCCTGCACTCTGGCTAATTGTCAGCCGGTTCGAGTGTGCTAGTAATTGGGTCGCCACAGTAGGTCATTTAGGACAGAGTTAAGGAAAAACTACTTCTCCCAGAGAGTTGTGGGGATGTGGAATGCACTGCCTCGGAAGGTAGTGGAGGCCAATTCTCTGGATGTTTTCAAGAAGGAGCTAGATAGGTATCTTATGGATAGGGGAATCAAGGGACATGGGGACAAGGCAGGAACCGGGTATTGATAGTAGATGATCAGCCATGATCTCAAAATGGCGGTGCAGGCTTGAAGGGCCGAATGGTCTACTTCTGCACCTATTGTCTATTGTCTATTGTTAATGAGCCAGCTCCTTAAAACCATAAGGTCATTATACCATAAGACATAGGAGCAGAATTAGGCCATCCAGCCCATCAAGTCTGCTCTGACTTTCAATTATGTCTGATTTATTATTTATTATCCCTCTCAACCACATTCTCCTGCCTTCTCCTCATAATCTTTGACACCCTTACTATTCAAGAACCTGTCAACCTCGTTCTTAATTATACCTAATGAACTGGCCTCTACAGCCGTCTATGCCAATGAATTCCACAGGTTCACCACTCTCTGATAAAGAAATTCTTTCTCATTTCTGTTCTAAAGGGACAGCCTTCTATTCTGAGGCTGTGCCTTCTGGTCCTAGACTCCGCCACTATAGAAAACACCCTCTCCACATCCACTCCATCTAAGCCTTTTAATAGGCCTCAAAGAATATTCCTTATTCTTTTAAACTCCAGCTAGTACAGGCCCAGAGCTATCAAATGCTCCTCATATAAAAGTCAGGGCATCAAAGATTACAGGTGGAAAGTAGGAGAATAGGGATGAGATGGATAATAAATCTAATAGAATGGATTGACAGTATTGCTTTGAGTCAGTGGACTGGGCCGTGTTCAAGTAATCATCGAGAGATCGGAATGAATATACCATGGTTATAACAGACATGATTGAAACAGCTGTCGAGGAGTGTGTCCCCACAAAATCATTCAGAGTCTTCCCCAACCAGAAGCCCTGGATGAACCATGAGATCTGCAATCGGCTGAGGAGCTGATCAGAGGCGTTCAAGTCTGGTGACCAAGAAAGTTACAAGAGGTCAGAATCAGGTTTAATATCACCGGCATATGTCATGAAATGTGTTAACTTTGCAGCAGACGTACAATTCAGTACATGATAATATAGTAAAAAAATGTGAATTACAGTAAAAATATAATAATACTTAGTTTAATAAGTAGTACAAAAAAAGGAAAATAAAAAATAGTGAGTTACTGTTCATGGGTTCAATGTTTATTCAGAAACCATATGGCTAAAGGGAAGAAGCTGTTCCTGAATCATTGTCTGTGTGCCTTTAGGCTTCTGTACCTCCTTCCTGATGGTAGCAATAAAAAGTGGGCATGTCCTGGGTGATGGGGGTCCTTAATGATGGATGCAATATTTCTGAGGCACCGCTCCTTAAAGATGACCCAGATACTACGGAGGCTAGTACTCATGATGGAGCTGGCTAACTTTACAACTCTCTGCAGCTTACTTCCGTCCTGTGTAGTAGTCCTCACCCATCCAGACAACGATGCAGCCAGTCAGAATGCTCTCCACAGTACATATTAGAGATTTGCGTGCATTTTAGGTGACACACCAAATCTCCTCAAGCTCCTAATAAAACACAGCCACTGTCTTGCCTTCTTTATAGCTGCATTGATATGTTGGGACCAGATTAGGAGCTGTCGACTCCATTTTCCTCTGTAGATGCTGCCTGAACTGCTTTATTTCAGCATTTTGTGTTTGTTGCTCCAGATTGCCAGCATTTGCTGTCACTCTTATCTCCAAGAGTAAGATTTACTGGCTGCGGACAGGTCCATGTCATTTGCTTTCTACCATCTTCGTGGCCACGTTGCTGATGATTAGCTAGTAATTCTTTCAAGATAACTGGTCTGTTTCTATTTATATTTTTTTGCAATTCTGCATTATTTGATGTTTCCAGTAACATTGGTTGACAGATTTTGAAGGTTTAATGTCTTGCTTATCCTTCTAGAACTGTAGTTAAATGCAGTATTGCCAAATCTCAGGCTCTCTACAGTGCGCAGAGAGGTTAGGCCCTCAGAGATATTAACACCAAGGAACTTGAAATTGCTCACTCTCTGCACGTCTGCTCCCTCTATGAGAATCAGTGTGTGTTCCTTCGTTTTACCTTTTCTGAAGACCACAATCAGCTCTTTGGTCTTACTGACATTGAGCGCAAGGCTGTTGTTGCGACACCACTCAACTAGCTGGTATATCTCACTCCTGTACGCTCTCTCGTCATTATCTGAGATTCTGCCATTAATAGTTGTATCATCAGCAAAATTATAGATGGCATTTGAGCTGTGCCTAGCTACACAGTCATGGGTGTTGAGAGTAGAGCAGTGGGCTAAGCACACATGTTGACTGTCAGTGAGGTGGAGATGTGATTTCCAACCTGTACAGATTGTGGTTCTCTGTTTAGGAAGTCAAGGATTCAGTTGCAGAGGGAGCTCGGGTGCAGGAAAGGCAACTCACAGGTGAGGTGGAAATTCTGGACTAAACTCGAATCAACGAGGATCTTCGACAGCTGTGGCAGGACTTGAATACTACTAATACTCTCTACAAAATTAAATCAAAAAACATGGGAGACTGCAGGTCTTTGCTTCCAGATGAGCTCAGTGCCTTCTATGCTCACTTTGACTGTCAGAACTTGGAGCAACCATTGCAAAAAGCCACATCCCCTGATGACAGCATGATCTCAGTCTCTGAAGCTGACATGTAGGTTGCCTTCAGGAGGGTGAACCCACAGAAGCCTCCACCACCATCAACAGCAGCCCATTCCTCACACTCACCCCTCTCTGTGTAAAAAAAACTTACCCTTGACATCTCCTCTGTACCTACTTCCAAGCACCTTAAAACTGTGCCCTCTCATGTTAGCCATTTCAGCCCTGGGGGAAAAGCCTCTGACTATCCACACAATCAATGCCTCTCATCACTTTATACACATCTATCAGGTCACCTGTCATCCTCTGTCGCTCCAAGGAGAAATGGCCAAGTTCACTTAACATATTCTTGTAAGCCATGCTCCCCAATCCAGGCAACATCCTTGTAAATCTCCTCTGCACCCTTTCTATAGTTTCTACATCCTTTCTGTAGTGAGGTGACCAGAACTGAGCACAATACCTCAAGTGGGGTCTCACCAGGGTCCTATATAGCTGTAACATTACCTCTTGGCTCTTAAACTCAATCCCATGGTTAAGAAGGCCAATGCACCATGTGCCTTCTTAACCACAGAGTCAACCTGTGCAGCAACTTTGAGTGTCCTATGGACTTGGATCCCAAGATCCCTCTGATCCTCCACATTGTCAAGAGTCTTGTACTATATTCTGCCATCATATTTGACCTACCAAAATGAACCACTTCACACATATCTGGGTTGAACTCCATCTGCCACTTCTCAGCCCAGTTTTGCATCCTATCAATGTCCCACTGTAGCCCCTGACAGCCCTCCACACTATCCACAACACCTCCAACCTTTGTGTCATCAGCAAATTTACTAACCCATCCCTCCACTTCCTCATCCAGGTCATTTATAAAAATCATTAAGAGTAGGGGTCCCAGACCAGATCCCTGAGGCACACCACTGGTCACCGGCCTCCATGCAGAATATGACCTGTCTACAACGACTCTTTGCCTACAGTGTGCAAGCCAGCTCTGGATCCACAAAGCAATGTCTCCTCGGATCCCATGCCTCCTTACTTTCTCAATAAGCCTCGCATGGGGTACCTTATCAAATGCCTTGCTGATATCCATCTACACAACATCTACAGCTCTATCTTCATCAATGTGTTTAGTCACATCCTCAAAAAACAAATCAGGCTCGTAAGGCATGACCTGCCTTTGACAAAGTCATGCTGACTTTTCCTAATCATATTATGCCTCTCCAAATGTTCATAAATCCTGCCTCTCAGGATCTTCTCCATCAACCTACCAACCACTGAGGTAAGACTCATTGGTCTATAATTTCCTGGGCTATCTCTATCCCCTTTCTTGAATAGGGGAACTCAGAGATCTTTAAGCTCTCACTTTGGCAATGTGTGGTACCCACATGCTTGAATGATACCAGTGGCCAAGAAGAGCATGATCACCTGCCTCAAAGTCTATTGTTCAGAAGCACTAATATCCACAGTGATCAAGTGTTTTGAGATGAAACATATCAGCTCCTGTCTGAGAAGTGACTTGGATCGCTCCAATATGCCTAATGGAGCAACAGGTCCACTACAGATGCCATCTCATTGGGTCTTCAACTCAACTATGGAACATCTGACAATAGACAATCAGTGCAGGAGTAGGCCATTTGGCCCTTCTAGCCAGCACCACCATTCACTGTGATCATGGCTGATCATCCACAATCAGTACCCTGTTCCTGCCTTCTCCCCATATCCCTTGACTCCGCTATCTTTAAGAGCTGGACAGCAGAGATGCTACATCAGGATGCAATTTATCGACTGCATCTGCAGCTCAGTGTTCAATACCATCATCCCCTCAAAACTAATCCATAAGCTGCAAGACTTTGACCTCAATACCCCCTTGTGCAATTGGATCCTGGATTTCCTCACTAGTAGACCCCAGTCAGTTCAGATTGGCAACAACATCTCCTCCACAGTTTCCATCAGCACAGGTGCACCACAGGGCTGTGTGTTTTATCCCCTGCTCTACTCTCTTTACACCTTTGGCTGTGTGACTAAGCACGAGACCAATGCCATATGCAAGTTTGCGGATGACACCACTGCTGTGGGCCGAGTCAAAGGTGGTGATGAATCAGCATACAGCAGCAAAATTGAAAATCTTGCTGAGTGTTGTAATAACAACAACCTCTCATTCAATGTCAGCAAGACATGATTATAAACTTCAGGAGAGGAAACCAGAGATCCATAAGCCAGTATTCATCAGAGAAACAGGGGCGGAGAGGGTCAGCAACTTTAAATTCCTGGGTGTTACCATTTCAGAGAACCTGTCTTAGACCCAGCACATAAGATCAATTGCAGAGAATGCACGGCAGTGCCTCTTCTTCCTTAGGTGTCTGCATGTCATCAAAAACTGTACATGTGTAGTGGAGAGTACATTGACTGACTGCATCACAGCCCAGTATGGAAACACCAATCCCCTTGAATGGAAAATCCTACTAAAGGTAATGGATTTGGCCCAGTACATCACAGGTAAAGTCCTCCCAACCGCTGAGCACATCTGCATGAAACACTGTTGTAGGAAAGTAGCATCCATTGTCTGAGATCCCCACAACCCAGCTTATGCTCTCTTCTCACTGCTGCCATCGGGAAGAAGCGTTAAGAGCCTCATGACTCGCACCACCAGGTTCAAGAACAGTTACTGCCCCTCAACCATCAGGCTCTTGGATAAAAGGGGATAGATAACTACACTCATTTGCCCCATCATTGAAATTTTCCCTCAACCAATGATCTCACTTTAAGGACTCTTTATCTCATTATCTCATGCTCTCGTTATTTATTACTATTTATTTATATTTGTATTTGCACAGTTTGTTGTCTTCTGCAATCTGGTTGATCTTTCATTGATCCTGTTATGATTACTATTCTATTACTATTACTATTATGATTTGCTGAGTATGCCCACAGGAAAGTGGATCTCAGAGTTGACATATAAGTACTTCGATAATAAAATTTACTTTGAACTTTGAATGACCTAATTCTGCTCTTATGCCTTATAGTCTCATGGCCTTATGGTCCTAAACCTTTGTTTCAGAGATCATTCTTGTGACCCTCCTTTAAACCCTCTCCAATGCCAGCACATCCTTTCTTAGATAAGGGGCCCAAAACTGCCTGTGAGAGAAAAGTCAATAATTTATTAGTTCTGTTGCTTCTACCCAAGTTGACAATGCTGTTGTGAACATTGTGGAGATGTTTTACTGTGTTGGAATGCAAATACAAGTTTTTTTGTTGTTGTAAACCACAGTTTGTCCTTGGATTATCTTGGTAAACCAATGTTTATCTTATCTAAATGACTTTTTAGCTGGCCAGCATCATGTTTTCTCTACTGGCAGCATAGATTTTGACCATTGTCTAGTCCGTACCTCTCTGCTACTAGAGATCAATTTCAGAACTGACAGATTTCTTTTGCTTTTCATTGTCTTTTTAAATGCCTTTTCTACAATCACAAGACAGTGCTGGACAATAACCACAGCAGGTCTCACCCATCAGCCAGTTGCCCGTTAGCAGAGGAGCTGGACGGTGCAGACCACGTTGCTGCCTGTTACAGAAAGGTGTCGGAGTGGGTGCGCGAAAGTGGTGCACAGTCTAACAGCGAGTGATTTTCTTGTGATCGCAGGACCCTGTTGGACATTGGAAATGTAGAATACTGGAAGTCGGTTTCACTGATTTATTGCTGAGACTGATGGTGGGGGGGACGCTGCGTGGCCTCACTTGTAGAGAAGGCTGGGCCCCGTGCCGCAGGCTTGCCTGTCGCAGCACCAGGAGGGGAGACGTCAGAGGCGGTACAGCACGGCATCCATGCTGGATTGGGAGCAGGCCCCTCCTGTCAGTGCTGCCTTTCAGCATTCGCTCAGTGGAAAGACAAGCTGGATTGCGTGTGTGCGTATGGTACACATGCCTTTATCTGTGGACAGTTGAAGACTTGTTTTTGGCAAAAACATTCATCCTCCATCAATCTATGGGGATGTCACTCAGGGACTGGGCTGTAGATTTTTTGTGTTACTGCATGTTCATTGCTGTGTATGACTGATGGTACTCTGATCTGCACCTTGGGCCTGGGGGAACGCTGTTTCATTTGGCTGTATTCATGTTTGGTTGAATGATAATACTTCACAAGAATGTCCCAGGAATAAAAGGGTTAATGTATGAGAAGTGTTTGATGGCTCTGGGCCTGTACATGCTGGAGTTTAGAAGAATGGGGGCTGGAATTTCATTGAAACCTATGGAGAGTGTGGACTTTTCCTATAGTGGGGCAGACTAGGGCAAGAGGGCATAACCTCAGAATAGAAGAACATCCCTTTGGAACTGACATGAGGAGGAATTTCTTTTGGCAGAGGGTAGTGAATCTGTGGAATTATTGCTGTAGATGGCCGTGGAGCCCAAGTGAACCCTCACAAGTCATCAGGCCCTAATGATGTTCCCAGTAGCTTACTGAAAACCTGTGCCAACCAAATGGTGGGAGTGTTCAAGGACATCTTCAAACTCTCCCTGCTGTAGTTGGAGGTTTTACGTAAGTGTCCTGATGAATGGTCTCAGCCCAAAACGCTGACTATTCATTCATTTCCATAGATGCTGCCTAACTTGCTGAGTTCCTCCAGCATTTTGTGTGTGTTGCTTTTGGATTTCCAGCAGCTGCAGACTCTCTTGTGTTTACAAATAGTCAA
Source organism: Hemitrygon akajei (assembly GCF_048418815.1). Classification (NCBI taxonomy): domain Eukaryota; kingdom Metazoa; phylum Chordata; class Chondrichthyes; order Myliobatiformes; family Dasyatidae; genus Hemitrygon; species Hemitrygon akajei. The sequence goes on along the minus strand of NC_133150.1, from coordinate 9,710,682 downwards.
ACAAGTCCATTCCTCCTCCTACCCATGGAAATACAGAGTCCTCTATTCCCCAAGACAGTCCATATTCTTTAGCTTCCTACCTCCCATGGACCTGGACCCAGACTCAGACTTGGAAATGGACACGCAGACACTGAACCTTTGACTACCCCGGCATACACACGTACCCTGGGTTGCCACCAAGGTGCTTTGGCTTTCAGACTTCCAATTATTCCCCAGGGTGTCAATCCTCAGCATCTACCACAGGACCTGCCGATCACCAAACACCCAGCCTCGAACTCCAGGCTCGCTGTTGGTGGGGTACCGAAAACTAGGCCTTGAATCTCCATCTTACCGATTCGCAAACCTTATTCCTCCCGCCCGCGTGGAACTCCAATTCCAGAACCGCCGACAAGTCACTGACCCTGGGGAAGCCACCAGCCTTTGTCCACACTAGTCTGTGGACTCGACATCCAACTTGACTGTCCCAACTCCACGTCACCGACCTTCAAACACAGAGTGGAGACTTTGACTGTGGCTTGTCCTGTAATTCCACTGATCTTGTCCTGTAATTTCAATGGACTCTGCACTATTGAAGGAAAGATTCTTCCCCAAATTCTACTGCCTATTAACTGTCTAAACAATTGAAAGAAATTACCTGTTGCCCCGAAGGAAGCACTGCATCCATTTTGGGTATCATTGACTATTTGACTCCATGCGCTGAGCTTGTTTGTAAGCTGTGTTTGTAACTCTCGTCCAGAATGAGCTACAATCACTGCTAGCTTGCTGCAGCCTAACTATTGATTAATATGAATGTTGCACTGAGCATCAAAGATATTTTATCTTATCTGTCATCTTGAAGAATTGCCTTTAACAACATATTGGGGTTGATTTTGACATGGTGTTCAATGATTGATGTTCAATTGTATGTTATTGAGGTCAGTAGAAGTAAAAATCAGGAGAGATATAAAATAAAGTGTACATTCACTAATGCCTGTCTAGCACATCATGATAAGCCAACGTCTGCCCTGTATAATCAAGAATTGGTAGCTGCCATGCAACAATTTTAAGTTAATAACTTGCCTTAGAATACACTTAATTATTGGCCACGCTTTGATAACAATGCATCACTTCAGTATATGTATAAGAGATGATGTATTATCACCATGGCAACGTGAAACTTTGGCTGGTTGTCAGTTATGAAAAGATTCTGGAGGAATTCTGAGCGACGTTTCCTCAGGACAAAATAATCAGGACGTGAGATGCAAAAAAGAATTTACACTTTTGTAGCAAGAAGTCGAGGGCAAGATATTAGTCCTTGCAAATGTAACACTGTGGCTCTGTCGGCTGTGTGAACCCAGGGAAGACCACCTCCGACGTGGGAGATTGAAGTGCAAGCCCCCCAGATCCCCCTGTTTGTGTGGATGCTCTGTGATTTGTTACCCTGTTACAAATAAGTACCACGAAATAACACAGTACACCGCATATAATTAAAAGATTTGGTTTTATAATTCTGAATTTGACTAAAGGGTTAGTAAAGAAAAAGCAAAAAAAGAAAAGGGCCCATTTTAAATGAAACAATCTAATGTGCAAAGTTGGAGCTCACTGTTTCCCCTTCACTGATCCTCCTTCGATCTCCTCCGGCTTCATCAAATCACAACCCCACTCTGGGTCAACTCCTCCAACCTCTTCCCTCTCAAAAGCCCCAATCCCAACCTTAATGTCCCTCACCAGAGAAACCTCCCCTGAATCTGTTCATCGCAATTAGATGGCACACAATTCTCGTATCTCTTATCTTCAACAGTAACCCAAACAAGCAGCTTACACAGAGAACAGAAATGCATAACAGAGAAACATATCAACCATGTGGACCAGGACATGTTTTGACTCAAGCAGACAGCTGACCGTTGTACCCATCGGATTCTGGCAGAGCATGTTACTAGACATGAGTGCACCCAATGCTTCCAGCCCCAACAGGAATACAGAATGGATACAAGGAAATCTATAGCATTATTTTTAAAACAGATTAGATGGGGAGGATGATTTATCAAAAATATGCCTTGTTTTTCTCATCCATTTTAAATTATTGCCCAAAGTTCATACATAGTTCTGAAGTTTAGTTTTGTTTCTGCAGGCTCAGATCTTAAGCTGCTCTTACGCACTCATGTATGTGAAGTTTATTAGCCAATAAAAGTTCATTAACTTCCTTCATCTTCTACTCTAATGTATTTTTGAACCAGATCATGCTCCATTACCACTTTCAAAGGAGCTTCTCTGACTATTACCCTATCATTTTCTATCACAAGGTATCCGGTACTCAACAAATGTTATGCCTAGGGACATGAAGTTCTATTAACCATGATGCATGCACTAGCCATTGCATGCTTTCTCCTTGAACACTTATTATTATTTTTCTGGCTTTTTCATGGCAAGAATGACATCGAGATATAAATTGAAAGAATAAACAGAACAGATTTATTTCCATTTGGAAAGCAAAAGAAATCTGAGAATGAGTAATGTTGCCTGTAGCCTGAGTGTTGGTACTTGCCCTTTATTCATAGTCTTTTACATGCATTTAGGTCCTCTGTTAACTCTCACTACTTACTATGTAGTATCTTAATATGTTAAAATGCTTGGCAAGAATAGAGTTTGAAAGCTTCATCTGACAGCATTTCATTAACCTCAATAAGGGTCTATTATTGTCTTAAACTAATATTCTTCTATCATCAAATTATCATATAGACACCTTTCCTGCGCTGTAAAAATCCCCGTAATGACCACAGCAGCACACACAAAATGCTGGAGGAACTCAGCAGGCCAGGCTCTGGTTTCAAATACATAAAAAAGGGCAATTATAAATGACCATCATTTCACAAACAAGCTTACAAGTCTTCCAAAGTGCACAATGTGTGATGACCTGATGCATAAGCATCTTGAACAAAATATTTCATCAATGCGTTGGTGTTTTTCTCAGTTCGAATTTGAGTACTCTTTTTGAATAGTAGACATGAAGACGTTGTCTATTATTCTTGGTGCTGCTTCACATAAATTGATTTTATTCAAAGCAATTATTTACTCCTCACGTGCTCATATGGGTCCGATCAGTTCTAACCTTTTTGGCATTTGCTCTGTTGAGGATGGTGAGTGCCTGGAATCGGAGTGGGGATTGAAATCTTCTTCCCTGTTTGGTGATACTGGGAGAAGATTCACACAAATACAAAATACCTTCAAAGGTAAAACAGTAATGAAATCTAAAAGACCACCAGACTCTAAACCACATTGAATCCAGATTATTGAGGCCTCTTAAGGATCTTTAAATTTAAAACTGATTCTAGCTATGATTTGCCACAATTTGTTTATTTTAGGAGGTTTTCTGTGTTTTGCTAGTTCAAGATGCTTATGTGTTTGAAAACCCAATTCTGTTTCAAAAGGCAATGTAGGTATGATGCTTACTGTGCCTGCTGTGAAAATCAAGGGGCCATGAGAGTGAGCACTGAATAAAATGAATAATGGCAGTGTTTTGATGATGGACTTGGTAGGTTGCAGTAGAAACACAAGACTACTGACATTACCTGCAAACACAGAAAATGAAAGCTTGTCCTACTGACCACCATGAGTAACCTTCACAACAAGATAACGTTACACTAACTTGATATGCTTGGAAGATTGTAACAAGATCGTCAGTTGTATGCTGCATATTGAATTTACACCCAATAAGATGCCGAGTCAAAGAACCATGAACTTATAAAGCACCAGGATGGAACTTTGGGCCATTATATCCATGGCAACCTTTTTGTCAACCTGCACTAATCACAATTGTCTGCATCAGAACTACAATATATCATTCTATGTGCACCCAAACGTCTCTTAATTGTATCTGGATCAATAATTTCCTTCAGAAGCATGTTCCTGATATCAACTATTCTCTATGTAAGAAACTTGTTCCTCATTAGCAAGTTTGTTGATGCTAATAAAAACATGGTGTTGTTGGTAATGAAGATGGCTATCAATCAATTTTCAGCCTCTCATTGCCACAGTCAGAAGTTCTCACCTATTTCAAAAGGGTACAGTTATACCAGTGCCCAAGAAGAGCAGTGTGGGTTGCCTTAACAACTGTTGTCCAGTCGAATTCCCATCTACGATAATGAAGTGCTTTGAGAGGTTGGTTACGGCTTGAATTAACCCCTGCCTGATCAAGGACATGGATCCACCGCATTTTGCCTATTGCCACATTAGGTCTACACATTGGCTCTGCAGACGGCCTTGAATCACCTAGACAATACAAATACCTATATCCGGATGCTGTTTATTGACAATAGCTCAGTGCTTAAAACAATCTTTCCTACGGTTCAGATCATGGGCCTCTGTATCTCCCTCTGCAACTGGATCCTCATCTTTCTAACTAGAAGACTGCAAACCGTGATGATCAGAAATAACTTCTCCACCTCACTAACAATCAACACTGGCACATCTCAGGGTGTGTGCTTAGCCCGCTGCTCTACTCTTTCTATACTCACAACTGTGCAGCTAGGCACAGCTCAAATGCCATCTATAAATTTGCTGACAATACAACTATTGTTGGTGGAATTTCAGATGGTGACAAAGGGGAATACAGAAGCAAGATATATCAGTTAGTTGAGTGGTGTTATAGCAACAATCTTGTGCTCAATGTCAGTAAGACCGAAGAACTGATTGTGGACTTCAGTAAGGGTAAGGTAAGGGAACACACTCCAGTCCTCATGGAGTGATCGGAAGTGGAAAGGATGAGCAGTTCCTGAGTGTCAATATCTCAGAGGACCTAACCTGGACCCAACATGTCGATGCAGCTATATTTCATTAGGAGTTTGAAGAGATTTGCTGACACTAAAGACACTCACAGATTTCTACTGGTGTTCTTGGAGAGTTGTAAGCTTAGTTAGTTCCATCATGAGCACTAAGCTCTGCGGCATCCAGGACATCTTCAAGGAGCGATGCCTCAGAAAAGGTGGAATCTTCTCACTGCTGCTATCAGGAGAGAGGTATAGAAGCCTGAAGGCGCACACTCAATAATTCAGAACCAGCTTCTTCCCCTCTGCCATACAATTTCTGAATGGACACTACCTCACTAATTTCTATTTTTGTACTACTTATTTAATTTAATTCTTTAATATAAATATACTTACTGTATATTTTCCCTATTGTTATGTATTGCATGGTACTGCTACCACAAAGACAACAAGTTTCCCGACTTATATTAAACCCGATTCTGATATTAGTGTGGGCATTGAGTACAGAAGTTCATATGTTATGTTGCAATTTTTCAAGACATTGGTGAGTCTACATTTGGAATATTGTGTTCATTTTTGATCAGCCTGCTATAGAAAAGATGCCAGTAGGCTGGGCAGTGTGCGAAGGAAATGTATGAGAGTTGCCAGGACTTGAGGGACTGATTTCTGGAGAGAGGCTGAGCAGATTGGGACTTCTTTCATTGGTGTGTAGGAGAATGGGGGAGGGTTGCTCATGATCTATTAGACTGAAGGCACTGTTACTGTGCTCTATGATTGTATAACTCAAATCCCCTTACCTCGCACGTCAGAAATCAACCTGGTGAACCTTTGTCAAAACTCTTCCTTCCAAAATGTTCTTTCCATGGATTTCAATGGGATTGAATGCTTGAAACAGTCACATTTAGGGGAGTATATAGTAATCTATGTCTTACTGCTTTAGAAGGGACACTCTAAGCAATATTACAGGTATAAGTTTATATGTTGGTGTTGTTAATGGACTTTATGTTTATTAAGAGGAAGTACAGGGTTGCAGTGTGCTCCTCTTGGAACTTTCCTGTCTGTTCTCCTCACCACAAACATATAGCACTTTATTGCTGCTGTCTGGGAATGGATTTCAAGACAGCTGCATTTCCTCATGTACTTGTGTAAGTAAGTACCTGTTCTTCCCACCCATACATTGTCCTATTATCACAGCTAAACAACGACCTTCTGCTCATTTGTACTTGAGAAGATTGTCATGTCTACATTTTTATTCACTGTAGAAATTAATTTACTGCGGGGAGAATTCTGTATAAAAGATTGGCTTTAATTCAAGCAGCCACACTGACCTTGTTGATTTCATCAACTTTGAACTTCCTGCCTGCCCTTAAATTCACTCGGTCCAATTCTGACATCTCCCTCCCCTTTCTTGATCTCTCTGGAGACAAACTGTCAACTGACATCTTTTATAAACTGACCGATTCATAGGGCTACCTTGACTTCCCGCTCCATCTACTGTAAAAATGCGATTCCATTTTCTCAGTTCCTTGGTCTCTGCTGTATCTATTCCCAGGATGAGTCTCTCCTTCCCAGGACATCTCCTTCTTCATAGAAGAGGGTTTCACTTCCTTCACAATTGATGCTGCCCTCATCTGCACCTCTTCCATTTCCCGAACATCTGCATTCACCCCGAACATCTGCATTCACCCCGAACATCTGCACTCACCCCGAACATCTGCATTCACCCCGAACATCTGCACTCACCCCGAACATCTGCATTCACCCCGAACATCTGCATTCACCCCGAACATCTGCACTCACCCCGAACATCTGCATTCACCCCGAACATCTGCATTCACCCCTTATTCCTGCCAACGTAACTGGTAAAGTTTCTCTTGTCTTACCTATCACCCCATGAGCCTCTGCTTTCAACACATCATCCTCTGTAACTCCAAAGGGATACTATCACTAAACATATCTTTACCGTTCTCCCTCATCTGCTTCCTCAGAGATCACTCTCTCCGTGATTCCCTTGTTCATTCGTCCCTCTCCAGTAATCTCATTCCAAGTACTTAACACTACAAACGGCTACACCTGCCCATTCACCTCCCTCTCTCACCTCCATTTGGGGCCCCAAACAGTCCTTCCAGATGAGCCAACAATTCACCTGCAAATCTGCTGGGGTTGTCTATTGTGTCCGGAGTGCCCAATGTGGCCTCCTCTACACTGGTGAGACCCATCATAAATTGGAGGACAGTTTGATTGGGCACCTTTGCTCCATCCTCCAAAAGCAAAATATCCCAGTGGACAAACACTTTAATTCTGATCTCCAACATGTTGGCCCATAGCCTCCACTTATGCAAGATGGAGCCACCCTCAGGGTGGAGGAGCAACACCTTGTGTTCCATCTGGGTAGCCTCCAACCTGATGGCAAGAATATCAGTTTCTCCTTTCTGTAAAAAAAATTATTCACTCTCATTCCCTCTTCTTCTATTCCCCATTCTAGCCTCTTATCCATCCTCTCCACTCTCACTCCCTCTTCTTCTATTCCCCATTCTAGCCTCTTATCCATCCTCTCCTGCCTATCACTTCCTCATGGTGACCCTTTTCTCTTTGGAGCACTCTCCTCCTCTATCAGACTCCTTCCTCTTCAGCCGTTGGCCTCTCCCATCCACCTGGCTTTACCCATCACCTTCCGGCTGGCCTTCTTCCCTTCCCACCACCTTTTCATTCTGCTCCGCTCCCCCTTCCTTTCCAGTCCTGAAGAAGAGTCTCGGCCTGAAATGTCGACTGTTTATTAATTTCCACAGATGCTGCCTGGCCTGATGAGTTCCTCCAGCATTTTGTGTGTGAGCTCTCATTCTATTTTTGGTGTTTTTGGAAAAAAAAAAATCAATAATCATAATTACAGCACTTAAGTTGCAGAAGCTGCTTTAGCTTGATAAAGCATGTACGTAATTAATCTCGCTCTGTGCTGGCTATTCAATCCAGCCCACGGTACAGAAATTGTTCATCTTGCACCTTCGACTGCAAAACAAACAGTATTACAAAAGGCCACGACTGGTGCCTGAAGCATTCTGCCGGAAATTTAAGACTGGTCCAAAAAAACTGAAATTGAATTATAAACAGGACCAATCTGAGAACGTAACACTGGTACAAAAGAGGTGCAAATGTGTTAGCTGGCACCGACAGCCTGCTGGAGGAACTCAGCAGGTCGAGCAGCATTAGTGCGAGGGAAAAGAACTGTTAACGTTTTGGGTCAAACCTCTGCAGCAGGACAGTTTGGTGCTAGCTGTACTCAATCTTATTTATGCATTTCCTTGGTGTGACACCAGCAAAGAAACTCCAATTTGAGCCCCCTTGAACATACAACAGCATCGCAACGAGAACAAGATCTTCAACCCACAGCATCCATGCCAGAGTAAACTGAATCTCATTCCCACCCCAACGATCTTTCCTCTCAGCGCAGGCTGCCAATTACTAATAATAATTTTTGCATATTTTATTCATAAACTATACTGTTATTCCATGTAGAATACTGTATTGTCTTCATTCACTGTAAGAATATTTACACTTTGTCAACATTGCATCCGGTTTTTAGTCCCAAATATTTAATCAACAATAGGTTTTTCTGAAGGTCAAACAGCAAGGGAGCGTTCCCACATATCACCAACTTCAGCATTTTCCTCAGCACTTAGAATGTCCAATTTTTATTGACGTACCGTAGAAACATCCCATTTTGGTATGGTGACTGTAAGAAAGTGCAGAGAGTTGTGGACACAGCTCTGTACGTCACAGAAAGCAGCCTCCCCTCGTGGACTCAGTCGAGACTTCTCCCAGCCTCAGTAAAACAACCAGCAAAATCAAAAGCCCCACCCACTCCAGACTTTCTCTCTCCTCCCCTCACCCACTGGGCTGACGATATGAAAATCAGACCCAGCTATGCCTGCCTCTTCATTGGTTATGTAGAACAGTCCAAGTTCGAAGCTTTCCCAGGTTATATTCCCCAACTCTTCCTTCGCTACCTCGATGATTGCTTTGGTGCTGCTTCATGCACCCATGCTGAGCTTGTCAATTTTATCGACTTTGCCTCTAACTTCCACCCTGCCCTTAAATTTACTTGATCCATCTCTGACACCTCCCTCCCCTTTCTTAATCTCTCTGTCTCCATCTCCGGAGACAAACTGTCTACCAACATCTTTTATAAACCTACCAATCCCCACGACTCTCTTGACTATACCTCTTCCCACCCTGTCTCCTGTAAAAATGTTATTCCCTTTTCTCAGTCTCTTCGCCTCCACTGCATCTGTCCCCAGGATGCAGCTTTCCATTCCCAGACATCAGATATGTCCTTCTTCTTCAGAGAATGAGTTTTCCCACCCTCCAGTATTGACGCTGCCCTCACCCGCATCTCCTCCATTTCCTGAACATCCACGCAACTTCCTTTCGCTTTCACAGTTTTGTCTTCACCTACCACCCCATCAGCCTATGCATCCGACGCATTATCCTCTGCAACTTCCACCATCTTCAAGGGGATCCTACCACTAAACACATTTTGGCGAGCATTTGGTCCATAATGACAGACGAGGAAGCTTGTTGAACTCAACAACCATTTTACTGTGATAGACACAAAACAGACAGGGCACCATGACCCAGAGAGTGACCCAACCAACAGGGGAGGTGACCATCACACACCCTGCTTACCATCAGGGTGACCCACAAATACATAGTGAATAACTGTATAACCAGAGCTAAAATGTAACAATAAATGAACTGGAACTTCCCACCAAAATCCCACAAAAGCATTTTAACACAAGAACAATAAACAGTACTGGTCATTAGAAATGCAGGGGTGGGCTGTTGACCACATCTTCCCCCCCCCCCCCCACCCCCAGAACATCACAATATATCTACAGTGGATACTTTAGAGAGAGTGCAGAGGAGATTTACAAGGATGTTGCCTAGATTGGAGAGTGTGCCTTGTGAGAATAAGTTGAGTGAATTTGGTCTTTTCTCCTTGGAGCGACAGAGGATGAGAGGTGACCTGATAGAGGTGTATCAGATGATGAGGGCATTGACTGTGTGGATAGCCAGAGGCTTTTTCCCCGGGGCTGAAATGGCTAACACGAGGGGGCATAGTTTTAAGGTGCTTGGAAGTAGGCACCAAGGGGATGTCAGAGGTAAGATTTTCACACAGAGAGTGGTGGGTGTGTGGAATGCACTGCCGGCGGACATAATAGGGTCTTTTAAGAGACTCTTAGATACATAGAGCTTAGAAATACAGAGGACTCTGTGGTAGAGAAATAGTAGGCAGTCTCTGGAGTAGGTTACATGTCAGTACAACATTGTGGGCCGAAGGGACTATAATATGCTGTAGTTTTCCATGTTCTATGTTCTATACTTCCCTCCTCTGCTTTTCCCAGGGATCAATCCCTCCGTGAATCCCTTGTCCATTCGTCCCTCCCCACTAATCTCCCTCCTGGTACTTCTCCCTGGAAGCAGCCTAAGTGCTACATCTGCCCATTCTCCTCCTCCCTCACCTCCATTTAGGGCCCCAAATAGTCCTTCCAGCTGAAGGGCTGTGAATCTGCTGGGGTTGTCTATTGTATCCAGTGCTCTGGATGCAGCCTCCTCTACACTGGTGAGACCCCTCGTAAATTGGGGGACCACTTCATCAAGGACCTCTGCTTCACCTGCCACAAGTGGAATTTCCCATTGGCCAAACATTTTAGTTCCAATTCCCATTCCAGTTCCATGATGGTCCATGGCTTAGGGTGCAGGAGCAACACCTTACATTCCATCTGGGTAGCCTCCAACCTGATGGCATGAATATCGATTTCTTCTTCCAGAAAACAAATTCCCTCCCCCCCACCTTCCTATGTTTCCCACTCTGACCTTTTACCTCTTCCTACCTGCCTGTTACTTCCCCCTGGGTCCCCTCCTCCTATGGTCTACTCTCCCCTCCTGTCAGATTCCTTCTTCTCCAGACCTTGACCTTTCCCACCCACCTGGCTTCACCTGTCACCTTCTAGCTATCCTCCTTCCCCTGCGGCCTCCTTTTCATTCTGACATCATCCCCCTCCCTTCTCAGTCCTGCTGAAGGGTCTCGGCCTGAAGCATCAACTCATTTCCATAGACACGGCCTGAACTGTGGATGTCCTCCAGCATTTTGCGTGTGTTACTTTTGTAAAAGATGACTGGATGGTCAATATTAATACGACCCTTTGATTTGGCATAATCTTTAATGGATTGGGATTGTTATTCCAAAGAACCACTTCATTATTCAAAGTAATCTTGCAATAAAAATATGGGAAGTTTCAGTCTTCTGCTATAGATATAGCGGCCACTCCCTTGGGTGAACAGAGCAGATAAATGACTTTACATGCCAGTCTCTAGCTCACAACACACATCTTTGTTCTGCTCAAGAGGGGAAAGAAAAATAGAGAAACTCTATTACATTGCACATGGTTTTAATGTGCTGGCTGATAGCTTTGAAGCACACACTTGACTGGTAAAGATATTAGACATCTCTCTGCAATATAAAACACATTAGGCTAATCCTGTGAGTGTGTGGTGCTTACATACAAGGGTCGTTAGCACTGAAGATGTAAATTGGCATGCATCTCACATATGAGATCACTACAGCTGCAATACTGTGACATATGTACTGAAGAAGTAGCGTGCTGTTAGGCACAGAAGGGCAAAAAGCTGTGTCTGTATTAGCTAAAGCTTCTGCCCTTACCCAACACCCACTAGGGAGTCTGCCTCTGAAGCAAGCTATGAAACCTTTGACAATCATCGTTGATATTAAAGATAAGTTCTTTTACAACATGTCTCAAGTACACTGATTCCTAACCTGGTGCCCATTTTTGACAGCTCTGTCAACTCTATGAATACATTCAGTATTAATCTTGAAAGGAAAGGTTTATGGATAAGTGAATGGCACAATGAAAGAAAGCTGCAGTAATAGTCGTGGTTATAATGTAGGAAAAGTTTCTGGCAACCCTAACCAATGGAATTGTTCCATTTTAAAGCTGATGAGAAATGATCAAACCTGTTCATAAATTAAGTGTTTGTGTTTAGATTGGAATTTGCCATTATCATGGCAAGCATAGCCACGGGAAAGTATTCTCGGGGGACCCGGAACAATCAGCCAAGGAATGTTTTACACACTCATTTGAGGCTGTAACTGTAAATTGAGTTAAGAATAGTTGTAATGGTGGTGGTGCAATCCCTTGAGTCGAGTATGCTGCTTTCGAAAGGGGCTGTCAGTTGGTGGGTCCTCAGGTGGATGTAGAGGCTGATCTGGAATATGCCTGTGTGAAACTTTGTTGATGTGGAGAGACTGATGGGCAGCCCCCACATGGTCCTTGACAGATCGGGGTCAGGGTCCTCTGGCATGGAATGCAAGTTGACCGGCAACCCTTCACTGCTGCCGCCTTCCTCCACCTTCATCGTCTGCTGCCAGCTCCACTGCTGAGGTCTTGCTTTAGTTACTGGCTTTTAACCATTACATTAATAAGAATCCACCAAATTTGTTCAAAGAAGAACTATGCATAACAAATTGCTAAATCCAGCTTCTAATACTATGTTTTCCTGAAAATAACGTTCCAGATTTTGCGCGAGGTTAATTTGCCTCAAGACTGGTCGGAACTGCATTTTTAGATAAGGATGATGTTCTTTGGTTCAAAGACACAAATGAGTTTATTTCAGCAATTCTGTCGATACCCTAACAGAATGTTTGTGTTTGGAAATGAAGCAGACCAGGTTGCTATGGTGATAGGCTTTATTTAATTTGTAAAATGTCAATGATTCATATTTTTGAAATTTTATTTCACTATATTATAATGAAACATGGCATTGACTTTCTCAGATGGCAATGGGGCTCCCAGTTACACTTTGTACTTTGAATTTGGGATGTAGTTTGCTTTTAAACTCATAGTGGAAGCCACTTAGTTATAAGGCAGCAACCAGCCACATTACACCAGTCGATTTAAAGAAACATGATGAGCTCTATTAATAATTAATTAGTACCATTGATTGCAGATCTTGGACTGAAAATTTTCTGAGAAATGAACTTTGGATCTCTCTATTGCAGAAACACACTGCAACTTGCATTTTATCTTCCTTTATTAACAATAGCAATGTGTAATGGGGTTGATTACAACATTTTCTGCAAGTCATCAGAGGAGAATTGACTGAAAGTTGCATTTGCGTTAATATAGGCCTAATATTATATGCATTCTCCCCTTTTAATTTCTGATCTTAGCATGCCAGCTATTCAGTTAATGCATTCATAAATTTTCCAAAATATTGTCAGCAGCTGTAATTTCCAATCTTGTGCTTAAGGTATTAAAAATAGAAAACATTTCAAATGTACTGAATCAATGGGAGTGAGTCTAGTACTGCAAGGAGGTCAAGCTGGACCCTGATGAAAGTGCACATGAAAGAGTTAACCTCTTCCTTTGTATTTTTGCTGATCAATTCTGTCCCTTCATCACAATTCTTGTCAACAAAGCATAGTGCAAAATCTATTGCCTTAGGTCGAAACTTTGCATGGAGCAAAGGAGGTTACCCAGCCTCTGAGTGTGACAGTGCAGGGGAGGCTCTGAGCACAGCCATTCTCTTCACTATTACCCTTTCTCTGCAATTTAAAACATGTCAGATTTTTAACTTTCCTTTGTTCTTAAGAAAAGAGTTTGGTTTAATTAAGCTCATGTTCACCAGAGTTTGAAAGAGTGAGAAGGATTCTCACAGAAACACACAAAATTCTAAAGGTTCTTGACAGACGAGATGTCAGAAAGGTATTCTGGGGTGACAAGCTAAGGAGGTGAAGTATGTTATGTATAACTGAGATAAAGAGAAATTACTTCACCCGAAGAGTGGTGAAATCTCCAGCACAGAAAGCAGTTGAAGACAATCGTGAAATACATTCAATAAGGCGTCAGGTATATTTCTCTGACTGATGAATGTTTGCAGCCTGTGTCTGAACATTCAGGAAACTGGCTGTCTGGGCCAGCTGTGAACCCAGACTGCCTGCTGCTGTGTATTTGCGGAGAAAGAGATGAAATCCCTCAAGTGGCTGCAATACGCGAGATGTGGCATACTTTAAATGACCAAAATGATCCAAACGTAAGAAGATCTGAGATACCGTAAACGTCACTTCCACAGGAAGACTGGTCAAAGTGGTTGATCAACTGGAATCGGCATTTATTCCACAAATCTATTCCTCAGGCAACACAACCCTCCAACAGGTGGAGAAAGTAATGTAATAGGCAGAGGAATCTCGGAGCACAGGCTAGTTTCGTTCCTCACCTTTAAAGCCATTGCACCTGCTCTTAGTGAACAGGAAACACAGTGAGGCCATTACTAAAGCAATAGACAAGCTGCTGGGGGAACTCAGTAGGTCAGGCAGCATCTGTGGAGTCAGAGGGATGACATTTCGAGTCAAAACTTGTGGGCTGCTCCCAGCAGATCCTTAAGTTGTACAGAATGTTAATGCAATGATGTGTTTCAATGTTCATATGTAAATGTGATACATAAAGGAACTTGAGGACCCTGCATCAGGACTTCCACCAGCCGTATTTTGAAAGCCTTTTTTTACTACGTTAGTTCAAAGAAACAATCTCCAAGGAATTCTCACCCACCTCAAACAGGTGAGTTATTAGCGATTTACATAACTTGAGGGGAGGGGCTGTATTTTTTCAGACCTGGTTTAAACCTGCATAGGTCACACTCTGTTTTGACTGTATTTGCATGACATAATGTGACAGAGTAGGCAAGTAAACGTTGTGCAAGGAATGACGTTATTGATGCCTGTACTTCAGCCATTACCTTCCAGAGTCACAATGAAAATTGTGCACAAATGGGGACCTGTTGCTCCAAAAGATGCCCAGTGATTGAATTGTTGGGCCTTGATTGCCTGACAAGGCATCCATTTTCTCACAGTGTCTTTGATTGACCTGACTTCATTGACAATGAAATTACTTATTGAGCATTGCATGGCAATTAGGAGCAGCTAGATCAGCTCAATATTCTGTAAAAGTTGATTAGATCTGATTATAAAAACATTGTCTTTTATCCAGCCCAATTCAATTGCTTTCTTGTACATGTTTTACATTGAATTCAAAAAGGAAAAATCAACCATAAAAGTGTTTCATACTCTTGAAAAGAGAAGTGCATCTACAAGTTCTGAATCAGGCAAAGGTATTTCCAGCTACATTCAAAAACCTGCAGTTGAGATTGTGCAGAAACTATCTAATAACAGTAGCAAACCCTAATTATACTTATCTAGTTCATCTGTCAGCAACTATTTCCCTAAATGCTAGGAGAAAATGTAATAATGGCATGAGAGTTCCTGGGAAATAGCAACTACAAGCCAGCACGTTAGCATTTCATTTAGTAAACATGCTCCCTTGCTACATCAGTGACATGTTTCTCAATTCCTGTGGAGACTATCGCTCAGACTGTAATAAAGTCTCGGGCTCCCTAAGCTTTTTCAGATTCTTATTCTCCAGTTCCTGTTCAAGCATTTAATTCTTAACCTGATTGTGAGATTATCTCCATCATTAACCCTATTCGAGCACATTCCAGGGATCATTTTGAGTCCCTTCTGGCTTTATCTTTTAGGATGTTTTTTCCCTAGATTCACAGGTTTTTGAGAACAGTATCCATTGAAATGTGAGTAGACCATTTAGCCCCTCGAACCTGTTCCACCAATCAATGAGAATCGTGAGTGAACTTTGATCTAACTCTACTTCCTTTCCCCATATTTCTTAATTTCTTTGCTTGATAAAAATTAATCTCAACATCAAAAATAATAACTGATAAATCAATTTTTGTTTGTGATAAATAACTTGTTTATAATTTATGAGAGAGTATATGGGCATTGCTGGCTTCACTCCACAACTATTGGAAATGTTTTCTAATTCATCAGTTCCTGTTAATAATTGTTCATATCATTAAATAAATTAAAAAGTCCCTTAACCATATCCATTCCAATGAACATAACTATGTTTAATTTCCTTTTCTAATTTAAACCCTAGAGGCTAAAATATTATTCTGGTTATTTGCACTACACTTCCTCCATGCCCAATATATCCTGCTTCTGGTGTGCTGTCTTCAACTGCTCACAGTATCCCAGAAGCAGTCAAGTCAGGTTCTGTAAATCTAAGAATTATTAGTGCGTTTTTTTGGCAAATACAGCAAATAACTTCAGCAACATGACTTCAGCCACTAATCTCAGATTCGAATATGAACTGTGAATTAAGTCCAAAATGCAGCTCTGAGCAATGGGTTCCTAAGATCCGTGAATCAAGTTAATTGGAAGACCAGACGATGCCGATTTAAATTCATTATTTGGCTGTCTGTGGTGCGAGTGTGAAGCAAGAGGTGTGATGTTTGTGTGTAGTTCAAAAGAAACATTGTGGAATAACTGTAACTATGGAATTGTCCTATGATCTTTAGCTCATAAAATATAGTGAAGTTGAATGAAGTTATTCCCCTCTGGTTTAAGAACCTGATGACTGAACGGTAATAACCGTTCTGGAACCTGGTGGTGTGAGTCCTGAGGCTCTTGTACCTTCCTCTTGATAGCACAGTGAGAAGAGAGTATGTTTCCTGATGATGGATTTTGCTTTCCTTTGACAGTGCTCCATGTAGATGTACTCAGTGGTGGGGATGGCTTTCCTGTGATGAACTGGGCTGTATACACTACTTTTTGTAGGCATTCTAGTCTTCTGGATATAAAGGTGAGCATTCCAACAGCCTTCCAGCGATTTTGAGCAGCAGAGTTCAATGGATACGATTAAACGTTCCTTTCAGATGAACAGGTTGACTATACACTGTCAGGAAAGGACTATCGAGTCTCTCAAAAGCAGAGGTGGAGGTGTATGCCTCATGATCAACTCCTCTTGGTGCACAAATGGATCAGTGTGCTCACCAGACCTGCAATATCTCGCAGGTAAGTGCTTTCCATTTTACTTTCCGTGGGAGATTTCTGTGATCATTGTGGTAACGGTATACATTCCACCTCAGGCCAATGCCAAACAGGCTTTAGATGATCTGAGCAATGGGATCAACATGCAGGAAACAATGCACCCTGATGCCTTCACCATCATTTTAGGGGATTTTAACCAGGCCAGCTTAAAAAAGTCATTAAATAATTATTGTCAACCAATCACCTGTAGCATCAAGGAGACAACACACAGGACCACTGTTACACCATCAAGAATGCCTACCGTGCTATTCCACACCCTCACATTGGGAGTCTGATCACCTAGCTGTACTTCCACTCCCTGAGTACAGGCAGAGACTGAAGACTGCACCACCAGTAGTGAGGACCAAGAAGGTATGGCCAAGGGAAACACAGGAGCATTTACAGAACTGTTTTGAATCGGTGGACTGGACTGTATTCAGGGATTCATCTTTGAATCTGGATGAGTATGCCGCAGTTGTTACTGACTTCATTAAAACCTGTGTGGATGGGTGTGTGCCTACAAAGACTTGCGGTACCAAACCAAAAGCCATGGATGAACCAGGAGATTCGTTGTCTGCTGAGGGCTAGATCTGTGCCATTTAAGTCTGGTGACCCAGATCTGTGCATGAAAACCAGGTATGCGTTGCTGAGGGCTATTTCAAGAGTGAAAAGACAATTCCGAGTGAGGTTGGAGGTGGCATCGGATGTACAACAACTCTGTCAGGGTCTGCAGGACATCACTTCCTACAAAGCGAAACCCAATAGCATAAATGGCAGTGATGCTTCACTACCAGATGAACTCGATGCCTTCTATGCCCACTTCAAAAGGGAGAATATAATTACAGTTGCAAAGATCCCTGCTGCACCCGGTGACCCTGTGATCTGTCTCAGAGACCGATGTTAGCCTGTCTTTAAGGACAGTGAACCCTCACAAGGCAACAGCCCTAGCGGAGTACCTGGTAAGGCTCTGAAAACTTGTGAAAACCAACTGACGTGTGTATTGAAGAACATTTTCAATCTCTCATTGCTATGGTCAGAAGTTCCCACCTTCTTCAAAAAGGCAACAATTATACTAGTGCCTAAGAGTAGAGTGCACTTCCTTAATGACTATCACCCAGCAGCATTCACATCTACGGTGATGAAATGCTCTCAGAGGTTGCTCATGGCTAGAATGAACTCCTGCCTCAGCAAGTACCTGGACACATTGCAACTTCTTGTCGCCACAATAGGTCTACCATAGATGCAATCTCAATGGCTCTTCACACCTTAGATCACCTGGACAACACAAACACCTATGTCAGGATGCTGTTCATCGACTATAGCTCAGTGTTTAACACCATCATTCCCACAGTCCTGACTGATAAGTTACAGAACCTGGCCTCTATGCCTCCCTCTGCAATTGGATCCTCGACGTCCTAACTGGAAGACCACAATCTGTGCGGATTGGTGAGAATATCTCCTTCTTGCTGAAGATCAACACTGGTGTACCTCAGGGGTGTGTGCTTAGCCCACTGCTCTACTCTCCCTATACCCATGACTGTGTGGCTAGGTATACCTCAAGTACCATCTATAAATTTGCTGATGCTGGTAGAATCTCAGATGGAGATCAGAGGGTGTACAGGTGCAAGATATACCAGGTAGTTGAGTGGTATCACAACATTAACCTTGCACTCAATGTCTGTAAGATGAAAGAGCTGGTTGTGGACTTCAGGAAGGGTAAGACAAGGGAACACGAACCAATCCTTGTAGAGGGATCAGAAGTGGAGAGACTGAGCAGTTTCAATTTCCTGGGTGTCAAGATCTCTGAGGATCTAACCTGGTCCCAACATATCGTTGCTGCTATAAAGAAGACAAGACAGTGGCTGTGTTTCATCAGGAGTTTGAAAAGATTCGGTTTTACAAATAAAACATTCAAAATCTTCAATAGATGTACTGTGGAGTACATTCTGACAGGCTGCATCGCTGTCTGGTATAGCAGAGGGGGGAGCTATTGCACAGGACCGAAAGAAGCTGCAGGAAGTCATCAAATTAGTCAGCTCCATCTAGGGTGCTAGGCTCTGTAGTACCCAAGACATCTTCATGGAACTGTGCCTCAGACAGACAGACATACTTTATTGATCTCGAGGGAAATTAGGTTTGCCTCAGGAAGGCAACGTCTATTATTAAGGACTCCTGCCACCCAGGGCATGTCCTCTTCTCATTGCTATCATCAGGAAGGAGGTACAGAAGCCTGAAGGCACACACTCAGCGATTCAGGAACAGCTTCTTCTCCTCTGTCATACAACACATAAATGGACATTGAACCCTTAGACACTACCTCACTTCTTAAAAAATATATTTTATTTCTGCTTTTGCACAATTTTAGTCTATGCAATATACATATATCTATACTTAGTATATCTAATATATAAAATTATATATTTTTTATTTATTTCTCTTTTCCTTTCTATATTATTGCATTGGACTGCTAAGTTAATAAATTTCATGACATGTACAGAGATAATAAACCTGATTCTGATTCTGGTTATTTTTTTCTGTCCGTAGCATTTTAAAGACTTACCTACACAAGCTCTCAGTTTCTTTGAAGCTCCTCTGGGTCTAGCTCTTCATGATATAGGTAGTATTCTGTACACTGTTTTTATCTGGGCAGTTTGTGTAAATAGACACATCTATAATGAAATAGAATTCTTTTATTGAGCCTTGGAAATGATCGCAAGAAATTCCGTCATTCCATGGCAGAATTATAAATAATTAATTGTTAGAAATGCATGTGACTAGAATACAGACAATGAAATTCAGAAGCAAATCATACTCCAAAAAAAGTCAATAAAAAGACATTGTTTAATTCAACAGCACAGTATGAATGCCCAGTCTACCTTCCTTTCCACATTAAATTTCTATATCAAAGGCATCTATTGTTGTTTGTTGACTATAGCTCTGCCTTCAATACTACGATTCCAAGCAAACTCGTAACCAAATTCCAAGCCATGGGAATCAGTGCCTCTCTTTGCAACTTGAAGTTTCTAGGAGTGAACATCACCAATAGCCTGTCCTGGTTCAACCACGTAGACAGCACAACCAAGAAAACTCACTAACATTTCTACTTCTCAGGAGGCTAAAGAAATTTGGCATGTTCCTGTTGAGTGATTTTTGGGTTAAGCACATTTACGTTTAGCAAATGACTTTGGCTACCAGTCTTCACATCTGAATATGTATTGAGGATTTTAACTTGGGGTGCAGCTCTGAACAATGGGTTCCTATGAGCAGTAAATCCCAGACCAACCAATGCTGATTAAAATTCACTTGGATATCTGTGATGTGGATGCAAATCAGGAGATGTGAAGTTTGTGTGTACTGTAGTTTCAAAGAAAGCGTCGTCCATACATTATAAATATGGAATTGTCTTTTGATGTTTAACACATAAAATATCGAGCCCCACATTGGGCCAGCTGACCTTTCGACCAAAAGCATCTCCGTATGATGCCTGCTGTACCCTGTTTTGTTGAATAAAGAAGCTGCTTTGTATCTACCAGTACTTTTCTCCAGTGACTTCATTCATGCAACCCTTACCAATATTTATTGGTGCACCATAAAAGCATCCCATCTAGATGCATCACAGCTCGTTATGGCAATGGCTTTGCATGTGAGCTCCAGAGACATCAGTGAGTTGTAGACACAGCTGAGCACATCATGGAAACTAGCCTCATTTCCATGGACTTGGTTTATACATCTTGGTTTATACTTGGTTTATACAAGACTGAGTCCTGCCGAAGGCTCTTGGCCCAAGACGTCAACTGTACATTTTCTATAGATGCTGCCTGGCCTGCTGAGTTCCTCCAGCATTTTGTGTGTGTTGCTTGGATTTCCAGCATCTGCTGATTTTCTCTTATTTGTGGCATAATCAAAGCTCTCATCAGCCCCGATATTCTCTCTACTCCTCTCCCCCATCAGACAGAAGATACAAAAGCCTAAAAGTTCATACCACCAGGCTCAGGGACAGCTTCTATCCCGCTGTTATTGAATGGTCCCCAGTACAAAAGACTTCACAATCTCCCTCGTTATGATCCTGCACTTTTCTTCACCTGCACGGCACTTCCTCTACAGCTGATACATTTCATTCCGCATTCTGTTATTGTTTTACCTTAATACACTGCATAATGATTGAATCTGTATGAAAAGTATGCAAGACAAGCTTTTCACTGTATCAATATTAAACAAATTCCGA
Source organism: Hemitrygon akajei (assembly GCF_048418815.1). Lineage (NCBI taxonomy): Eukaryota > Metazoa > Chordata > Chondrichthyes > Myliobatiformes > Dasyatidae > Hemitrygon > Hemitrygon akajei. The sequence goes on along the minus strand of NC_133150.1, from coordinate 9,689,759 downwards.
TTTCTTCAAAATACACAATATGTGACATAAATGACACTACTAAATTTGATGAACAACGGTAGTAGATGAGATGTTAGTGAGATTGAAAGTGAATTGGCCAGGTGATAATAAGCTATTTGCCTCACCGAGGCAGTCATGCAGAAAGTGTGAGAAAATATTTTTGACAAGAAGCCAAAATAATTAGAGCCTATTCTTCTGGAAGCTAAGAGACCCATAAGAGCTCAAAGAATGGTGTCTCCTGTGTGTACTTTCATTTCTAAGTTGAATGGTGTCAGTGCTACATTGAGGTTAACAAGTAAGCAGTGAGTGTAGAGAGGAATTGGTAATTAATGTGTTATTGTCTCAGAAACAAGAATGCAGTGAAATACTTCTGCTTGCATGCTCTCCGGACAGATTGTTCTATAAATAAGCATATCAGAATCAGGTTTATCATCACCGGCATGTGATGTGAAATGTGTTAACTTGGCAGCAGCAATTCAATGCAATACATAATATAGAAGAGAATAATAAATAAATAAATTACAGCATATGTATATTGAATAGATTTAAAAACATGCAAAAATACAGAAATACTGTATGTTAAAAAAAAGTGTCCAAGATTTAATGTCCATTTAGGAATCTGATGGCAGAGGGGAAGAAGCTGTTCCTGAATCGCTGAGTGTGTGCCTTCAGGCTTCTGTACCTCCTACCTGATGGTAGCAGTGAGAAAAGGGCATGCCCTGGGAGCTGGAGGTCCTTAATAATGAATGCTGCCTTTCTGAGTCACCGCTCCTTGAAGATGTCCTGGGTACTTTGTAGGCTCGTACCCAAGATGAAGCTAACTAGATTTACAACCTTCTGCAGCTTCTTTTGATCCTGTGTAGTAGCCCCTCCATACCAGACAGTGATGCAGCCTGTCAGAATGCTCTCCAAGGTACATCTATAGAAGTTTTTGAGTATATTTGTTGACATGCTAAATCTTCTCAAACTCCTAATGAAGTATAGCTGCTGTCTTGCCTTCCTTATAACTACATCGATATGTTGGGACCAGGTTAGATCCTCAGAGATCTTGACACCCAGGAACCTGAAGCTGCTCACTCTCTCCACTTCTGATCCCTCTATGACGATTGGTATGTGTTCCTTCGTCTTACCCTTCCTGAAGTCTACAATCAGCTCTTTCATCTTACTGACGTTGAGTGCCAGGTTGTTGCTGCGGCACCACTCCACTAGTTGGCCTATCTCACTCCTGTACTCCCTCTCATCATCACCTGAGATTCTACCAACAATGGTCGTATCGTCTGCAAATTTATAGATGGTATTTGAGCTATGCCTAGCCATACAGTCACTTATATATGGAGAGTAGAGCAGTGGGCTAAGCACACACCCCTGAGGTGCGCCAGAGTTGATCATCAGCGAGGAGGATATGTTATCACCAATCCGCACAGATTGTGGTCTTCCAGTTAGGAAGTCGAGGATCCAGTTGCAGAGGGTGGTACAGAGGCCCAGGTTCTGCAACTTCTCAATCAGGATTGCATCTGCAGTTAACCTATTGTGGCGATAGGCAAATTGCAATGGGTCCAGGTCCTTGCTGAGGCAGGAGTTCAGTCTAGTCATGACCAATCTCTCAAAGCATTTCATCACTGTCGATGTGAGTGCTACCGGGCAATAGTCATTAAGGCAGCTCACATTATTCTTCTTAGGTACTGGTATAACTGTTGCCTTTTTGAAGTAAGTGGGAACTTCTGCCCATAGCAGTGAGAGGTTGAAAATGTCCTTGAATACTCCTGCTAGTGGTTGGCACAGGTTTTCAGAGCCCTTACCAGGTACTCCATCGGGTCCTTCCACCTTGTAAGGGTTCACTCTCTTTAAAGACAGCCTAACAATGGCCTCTGAGATGGAGATCACAGGGTCATCAGGTGCAGTAGGGATCTTCACAGCTGTAGTTGTGTTCTCCCTTTGAAAGCTTGCATAGAAGGCGTTGAGTACATCTGGTAGTGAAGCATCACTGCCATTCACACTGCTGGGTTTTGCTTTGTAGGAAGTAATGTCTTGCAAACCCTGCAGAATTGCCATGCATCCAATGTCACCTCAAACCTCGCTTGAAGTTGTCTCTTCGCCTTTGAAATAGCCCTCCGCAAATCATACCTGGTTTTTTGGTACAAGCCTGGGTCGCCAGACTTGAATGCCACAGATCTAGCCTTCAGCAGATGACATACCTCTTGGTTCATCCACAGCTTTTGGTTTGGGAATGTACAGTAAGTCTTTGTGGGCACACACTCATTCACATGGGTTTTAATGAAGTTGGTAACAACTGCAGCATATTTATCCAGATTCGGAATACAGTCCAGTCCACCGATTCAAAGCAGTCCTGTAGGCGTTCCTGTGCTTCCCTTGTCCAAACCTTCTTGGTCCTCACTATTGGTGCTGCAGTCTTCAGTCTCTGCCTATACTCAGGGAGTGGAAGTACAGCCAGGTGATCAGACTTCCCAAAGTGAGGGTGTGGAATAGCACGGTAGGCATTCTTGATGGTGATGTAGCAATGGTCCAGTGTGTTGTTTCCTCTGGTATTGTAAGTGATCTGTTGATGGTAGCTGATTAGTGATTTTTTCAGACTAGCCTGGTTAACATTTCCCAAAACGATTGTGAAGGTGTTAGGGGGCGCTTTGGTGTGACTCGAGTAGCAGCAGTACTCTCAATGGATGCGATTAAATGTTCCCATTTCAGCCTGATACAGCTAAAAAGCATATTAAGAAACAGAATCAGAATCAGGTTTAATATCACCGGCAGGTGTTGTGAAATTTGTTCCCTTAGCGGCAGCAGTACAATGCAATATATGATGAATATAGAAAATAAATCAATCAATCAATCAATTTCATAGTGCAAAAACAGACATAATGGAAAAAAAAAGTGAGGTAGTGTTCATGGGTTCAATGTCCATTTAGGAATCATATTGCTGAGGGGAAGAAGCTATTTCTGAATCTCTTGGTGTGTGTCTTCAGGCTTCTGTATCTCTTCCTGATGGTAACAATGAGAAACATGCATGGCCTGGGTGCTGGGGGTCCTTACCTGAGGCACCGCTTCCTGAAGATGTCTTGAATACTCTGGAGGTTAGTACACATGATGGAGCTGACCAATTTTACAACTTGCTGTAGCTTTTTTTGATTCTTTACCCATACCAGTGATACAGCCTGTCAGAATGCTCTCCATGGTTCATCTGTAGAAGTTTTTAAGTGTTTTAGGTGACTAGCCAAATCTAGCACAAAAGGATAGAAAGCACAGAATGTGTCCATCCATCTGTATTTGTTTGGGAGACTAGAATTGGGGTAAAACACCAGTGAGGTCATGGAGCATAAACAGATTACAGAAGAGGAGTTGCTTGCTGTCTTGAGGCAAATTGTGGTGGATGTGTCTTCTCGGACCTTGTAGGAAGCTGGTGCACCGACTGCAGGAGGTGTTTAAAACGTTCTGAGCCATAGGTGAGGCACTGGAGGACTGGCAGATAGCAAATGTTGTTCCGTTGTCCAAGAAAACCTCTAAGAATAAGCCAGGAAATTATAACATTGGTGTCTATCCAATTTTATTGAGTTTTTAAAGAGGTTATCAAGAAAGCTGATGAAGGAAAGGCAGTAGACATTGTCTACATGGACTTTAGCAAGCCCTTTGACAAAGTCCTTCATGGGAGCTGGCCCAGAAGGTTCAGTCGCTTGGCATTCAGGGTGAAGTTATCAACTAGAGTCAATGGGTGAAGCCAGAGAGTGATAGAAGATGGTGGCCTTCCTGGCTGGAGACTGGTGCTGCAGGGATCAGTGCTAGGTCCATTGTTAGCGGTCATTTATATTTATGATTTGGATGATAATGTGGTAAACCAGATCAGCAGATTTGTGGGTGACACCAAGACTGGGGGCGTAATAGACAGCAAGGAAGGCTATCAAAGGGGGCTGGAACAGCTGGAAAAATGGGCTGAAAGATGCCAATGGAATTGAATGCAGACAGTGTGAGGTACTGCTCTTTCAGAGGACAAACCAAGGTAGGACTTTCACAGCGACTGAGGACTATGTTAAAACAAAGGGATCTGGGAAAACAGATCCATAATTCCTTGAAAGTGGCATCACAGGTAGATAGGACCACAAAGAGAGCTTACGGCACATTGCCTTCTTAAGTCAGAATATTAAATACAGGAGTTACGTTGAAATCGTGTAAGACATTGGTGAAACCAAATTTGGAGTATTGTGTGCAGTTCTGGTCACCTATGTACAGGAAAGATATCAAAAAGATTGAAAGAGCACAAAGAAAATCTAAAGGATGTTGCCACAACTTGAGGACCTGGGTTATAGGGAAAAGGTGAATAGATTAGGACTTTATTCCCTGGAGTTGTAGAAGAATGAGGGGAGATTTGATAGAAGAATACAGAATTATGAGGGACGTAGGTAGGGTAAATTCAAGCAGGCTTTTTTTCACTGAGGTTGGGTGAGACTGGAACTAGATGTCATGAGTTAAAAGTGAATGGTGAAATATTTAAGGAGATCCTGAGGGTGGTGAGAGTGTGGAGCATGCTGCCAGTGGATGCATGTTCAAATGCAACATTTAAGAGAAGTTTGGAGTACATAGACGGGAAGGGTATGGAGGGCTACAGTCCAGGTGCAGGTCAAATGGACTAGCCAGAGTAACAGTCTGGCATGAAGTAGATGGGCTGAAGGGCCATTTTGTATTGTATAATTCTATGACTTTAATGCAGTTGGTGTTACATTTACAAAGAAAGTGCAGTGCAGGCAGTCTAATAAGTTGCACGTGCCATGATAAGGTAGATTGAAAGATCAAAGAGTTGGTCTTTATTGTATCTGTGCAGGAGTCTTATAACAAGCAGCAAGATACCTGGAGCCAGGTGGAATGTTTTCTCAAATGTATGTACCTTCTGCATGTAGCAAGTAGGGAATAACCTGGGGCTGGGGTGTGGGAGAAGGACCCTTGATTGTCCCAAAATAGCAGAAAGTGTCGACAGGTTCAATGCAAGAATCAAATCATAAATGCAAAGAGATTCTGCAGATGTTGGTGCATATCTAGAGCAACACATCAAAATGCTGGAGGAACTCAGAAGGTCAGGCAGCATCTATGAAAATTAATAAGCTATCAACGTTTCAGGTCAAGCCCCTTCAAGACCTGTTTGTTCATTTCCATAGATGCTACCTGATCTGCTGAGTTCCTCCAGCATTTGAAAGAAGGAGTTGGTTTTCATCATAGACTGCTAGGATGCAAATGGAGCCAGGAGACAGAGACATCCATCGAGATGGAACTCAGCTTTAATATTGCTGCTGACATTTTGGGGCTCGGCACCTTCTTTGAACCTCACTAGCCTGAATAGGTATTTAGCAGCAGGTAAAAAATTCCTGTCTTTTTTAATGGATTGTTAATTGTTCTAATCTAGCTGTTGCTACAGTTCAGCAGGTATTTTATTCTTTCCACCTTTGTTTCAAATAACAAAGAGCTCTGGAGAGGATTGACAGGAGATGAAAGAAACATCATTGGAACCAAGGCTTCTGAACAAATTAGTCTCTCTCAGCTGCCTATTATTAAGCTTTCTACTTAAAAATTGAATAATTTAGTGAAAGATCAGAGGCAAACTCCTTGAACAAAATGGAGCTTGGTGGGTGTGGAAGGGAGGAAGGGAAGATGGACAGTGTGGAGGATCAAACATTGTCTATCCTGACAGCTACCAACTAAATTGTCTATACTTCATTCCTTTCCTTTCACACAGCTAGCCAAACAAGGATGGGAACAGCACAGAGGACTAGAAACTTACAGGAAGTTTTAAAGTTAGGAACAGTGCTTCCCCTCAATACCTGGGGGATAGTCTCTATAAAGCTTACCACATTTGCTCTCACAATTATCCTGTTGCCTGCAATTTCAAGTACAAAGACAATTTAGAATGTATCCATGGCTGTTTGTAGCTCATTATATTCTGATACTGAAAACTGTGTTTTCTTTGTCTGAATGGTACAAGGAAATGTTCATTTTAATTGCTTTGGATTTAAATGGTTTGCAAAACACACTTTCTGTTCTTGTATTGGTCTAAACTGTAGACCGTAAGACTTAGGAGCAGAATTTGGCTATTTGCCCCTCAAGTTTGCTCTGGCATTCAAACATGGCTGATTTATTATCCCTCTCAACCCCATTCTCCTATATCAAATAACATCAATGTAACCAAACTTACACAACAGATGTCAATGAGATGAACCGCGTATCCTTGTTAGAAACTATCAGAGAAATAAAAGGCCTTTGGGGGAGAACGTCATTTAGCAGGTGCCAATAGTTGAAACCCTGGAACAAATGCCCCATGCTGAAAGTCTCCTCAAACCACCCAATTATGAATAAAACACTGAAATTCTAGGGTTTTGAACTCAGGTTGCAGCAATAACATAAAAGACATAGGAACAGAGTCAGGCCATTTGGCCCACTGAGGCACAAGCTATTTTTATGCCTCTAAACCCCATTTTCCTGCCTTCTCCCTGAAACTTTTGATGCCTTTACTAATCAAAAACTAAACAATCTCCACTTCAAATACACCCAGTGATTTGGCCTCCACAGATTCATTACCCTCTGGCTGAAGAAATTCCTCCTCATCTCTGTTCTAAAGGGGTATGCTTCTATTTGGAGGCTGTGCCCACTGGTCCTAGACTCCCCCACTATAGGAAACACCATATCCACTCTATCTCGGCCTTACAATATTCAATAATTTTCAATGAAAACCCTCCCTCATTCTTCTAAGCACCAGCAAATACAGACTCAGAACCATCAAATGCTCCTCACGCATCAACCTTTCCATTCCTGGCATCATTCTTGTGAACTGCCTCTGGGCCTTCTCCATCATCAGCACATCCTTTCTTAGATAAGGGGCCCAGAACTGCTCATAGTACTCCAAATGTGGTCTGACCAAAGCCTTATAGAGCATCAGCATTATATCCTTGCTTTTGTTTCTAATCCTCTTGAATGCTAACATTGCATTTGCTTTCCTTACCATCTACTCAACCTTCATGTAAACCTTTCAGGAACCCTACACATGGATGCCCAGGTCCCTCTGAGTCCTTTCTCCTTCTGTTATGCACTTGTTTTTTTGACCCTTATGGGTTGCTGTCAAACTCCCCTGTGTTTAACGTACTGAACACACTATGACAGGGCATTCGGGTAGATGACTCACCAATAAAATAAACAGCTGTACGTTTGTTCTTCATCTCTCCGTCTCTGGTGTGTGTTATTCTCAGCCACCCGGCTTCTCAGTAGCACAAACGTAACTGGTGATGAGGAGACAAGTCCTCACGTGATACTTACTGTTCTGCTTCATTCGGCAAACCAAGTTTATGTGCAAGACTGGTGGTGTACCGCTGTGTAACGTGGGTGAGTGAAAAGACAACAGCCACAGGAAGAGTGGTGAGCGAAGAACCCGAGGGAAGAGAACGAGGACGGGACAGTTAAATAAAACAAAAAGAGAGAGGGAGAGAGACAGATAAGACTAGATAACTTTTTCGGAACATGATTGTGTTTGAAAATGGTGACAATGTTTGAAAACATGGGGCCTTATGACGAAACGACAGAGCAATGAAGTTCCTATACTGAAAGAGTTGAAATTTTTACATTGGCAAGTCAAACTTCAGATGATATTCATGTTCCAACTTTTTTGACTGTAATGGGTATGAAAACATTTAATTTAAGATACAGTCTAGTGCAACCTGCTAGGCCTGGCGATAAGCCTTATGAAGTCGTGGTTAATATCTTAAAGGACTACTACTCACCCAAAACTTTAATTCTTGCTGAGAGGTTTGACTTTTGTAAGGGGTCCATTTCACAGATTGTGGCACTGCAGAAGCAATTGACTGAACTGTGATTTTGAGCAGTCGCTGAATGATACGGTATGTGGTTTGCGCAGTGACGCAATTCAGAAATGTTTACTTACAGAAGACAGACTAGTATTACGGAAGGTAATTGCAATTAGTACATCTATGGAGATGGCAGCTAAAGAAGCACATCTTCCCAAATTCATAAAGTTTCTACTGACCTTTACTTTATTGACAATCAATGTTACCATTGTGACGAAACTGGGCATTCAGCAAAAGAATGCTAGTACAAGAATTTAGATTGCCTAATCTGTGGCAAAAGGGACTATTGAATGTACATGTAAAAGTAAAAAGAGACCATCAACCAAAAACACTATAATAAAGAAAAATAATGTTTTGGAAAAACAAAAAGAAACGTATGATCAAGATGGAGCTTACTCAGGGCAGACTGAGTGATTCTCATTCTGTGAACAAAGAAAGTTTAAAAACATAAGAATTTAAGAAATAGGAGTAGGAGTCGGCCATCTGGCCCGTCTGAATGACCTTTGACTCATAAGGGAGAATGAGGTAGTCATAGATGAGAGCTACAGGGAGGTAGTCACACCTAGGCTGCCGGAAGCAGGTCGTTGGGTGACAGTCGGGGGGGGGGTGAAAGCGAAGGTGAGTAGACAGGTAGTGCAGAGCACCCCTGTAGCCATTCCCCTGAGTAATAACTATACCGTCCTGGATACTGTTGGTGGGGACAACCAACCATGGTTGAGCCACAGTGGTAGTTCAGTCAATTGCTTCTGCAGTGCCACAGACTGTGAAATGGACTCCTTACAAGAGCCATACCTCTCAGCAATAGTTAAAGTGTTAGGTGAGTCTGACCCTGTGGTGCAGAAGGGTGGGACGGAGAAGAGGAGAGCTGTCATCATTGGGATCCATGTTCATTGTTATCATATAGTCAGGGGAGCAGATAGGAGACTTTGTGGACGTGAGAAGGACACCCATTTGGTTTGTTCCCTCCCGGGTGCCAGGGTCTGGGATGTCTCCGACTGTGTACACGACATCCTGGTACGAGAGGGAAAGCAACCAGAAGTCGTGATACATGTTGGTACCAACGACATAGGCAGGAAGGCAGGAAGAGGGATGAGGTCCTGAAGTGTGAGTTTCGGGAACTAGGCAGAAGGCTGAAGAACAGGACCTCAAGGGTGGCGTTCTCAGGATAGCTGCCAGTGCTACGTGATAGTGATGGTAAGAATTGGAGGAGATGGCAGTTGAATGTGTGGCTGAGGAGTTGGTGCAGGGGGCAGGGTTTTAGATTTTTGGATCATTGGGATCTGTTCTGGGGAAGGTGGGACCTGTACAGATTGGATGGGTTGCACCTGAACTCGAGGGGGAGCAATATCCTTGCAGGTAGGTTTGCTAGCATGGTTCGGGAGGGTTTAAACTAATTTGCAAGGGGGATGGGACCCGGAGCGATAGAGCAGTGAAAGAAGTGCATGGAGTAAAGCCAGATCTAACATATAGAGAGGCTTTGAGGAAAGAGAAGCAGAATAAAGGATGTAAAGGCAGTAAGGTAGAAGGGCTAAAGTGTGTGTATTTCAATGCAACAAGCATCAGGAACAAAAGTGATGAACTGAGAGCTTGGATACATACATGGAATTATGATGTAGTGGCCATTACAGAGACTTGGCTGGCACCAGGGCAGGAATGGATTCTCAATATTCCTGGATTTCAGTGCTTTAAAAGGGATAGAGAGGGGGGAAAAGGGGAGGAGGGGGTGGCATTACTAGTCAGGGATACCTTTACAGCTACAGAAAGGGTGGGTGATGTAGCAGGATCCTATTTTGAGTCAGTATGGGTGGAAGTCAGGAACAGGAAGGGAGCAGTTACTCTACTAGGAGTATTCTATAGGCCCCCTGATAGCAACAGAGATACCGAGGAGCAGATTGGGAGGCAGATTTTGGAAAGGTGCAAAAATAACAGGGTTGTTATCATGGGTGACTTTAACTTCCCTGATATTGATTGGCACCTGATTAGTTCCAATTATTTAGATGGGGCAGAGTTTGTTAAGTGTGTCCAGGACGGATTCCTGTCACAGTATGTTGACAGGCCGACTAGGGGGAATGCCATACTAGATCTAGTATTAGGTAACGAACCGGGTCAGGTCACAGATCTGTCAGTGGGTGAGCATCTGGGGGACAGTGATCACTGCTCCCTGACCTTTAGCATTATCATGGAAAAAGATAGAATCAGAGAGGACAGGAAAATTTTTAATTGGGGAAGGGCAAATTATGAGGCGATAAGGCTAGAACTTGCAGGTGTGAATTGGGATGATGATTTTTCAGGGAAATGTACTATGGACATGTGGTCGATGTTTAAGGATCTCTTTCAGGATGTTAGGGATAAATTTGTCCCGGTGAGGAAGATAAAGAATGGTAGGGTGAAGGAACCATGGGTGACAAGTGAGGTGGAAAATCTAGTCAGGTGGAAGAAGGCAGCATACATGAGGTTTAGGAAGCAAGGATCAGATGGGTCTATTGAGGAATTTAGGGTAGCAAGAAAGGAGCTTAAGAAGGGGCTGAGGAGAGCAAGAAGGGGGCATGAGAAGGCCTTGGCAAGTAGGGTAAAGGAAAACCCCAAGGCATTCTTCAATTATGTGAAGAACAAAAGGATGACAGGAGTGAAAGTAGGACCGATTAGAGATAAAGGTGGGAAGATGTGCCTGGAGGCTGTGGAAGTGAGTGAGATCCTCAATGAATACTTCTCTTCGGTATTCACCACTGAGAGGGAACTTGATGACGGTGAGGACAATATGAGTGAGGCTGATGTTCTGGAAAATGTTGATATTAAGGGAGAGGAGGTGTTGGAGTTGTTAAAATACATTAGGACGGATAAGTCCCCGGGGCCTGATGGAATATTCCCCAGGCTGCCCCATGAGGTGAGAGAAGAGATTGCTGAGCCTCTGGCTAGGATCTTTATGTCCTTGTTGTCCACGGGAATGGTACCGGAGGATTGGAGGGAGGCAAATGTTGTCCCCTTGTTCAAAAAAGGTAGTAGGGATAGTTCAGGTAATTATAGACCAGTGAGCCTTACGTCTGTGGTGGGAAAGCTGTTGGAAAAGATTCTTAGAGATAGGATCTATGGACATTTAGAGAATCATGGTCTGATCAGGGACAGTCAGCATGGCTTTGTGAAGGGCAGATCATGTCTAACAAGCCTGATAGAGTTCTTTGAGAGGGTGACCAGGCATATAGATGAGGGTAGTGCAGTGGATGTGATCTACATGGATTTTATTAAGGCATTTAACAAGGTACCACACGGTAGGTTTATTCAGAAAGTCAGAAAGCATGGGATCCAGGGAGGTTTGGCCAGGTGGATTCAGAATTGGCTTGCCTGCAGAAGGCAGAGGGTCGTGATGGAGGGAGTACATTCAGAATGGAGGGTTGTGACTAGTGGTGTCCCACAAGGACCGGTTCTGGGACCTCTACTTTTCGTGATTTTTATTAACGACCTGGATGTGAGGTTAGTAGGGATGGTTGGCATGTTTGCAGACAACACAAAGGTTGGTTGTGTTGTAGATAGTGTAGAGGATTGTCGAAGATTGCAGAGAGACATTGATGAGATGCAAAAGTGGGCTGAGAAGTGGCAGATGGAGTTCAACCCGGAGAAGTGTGAGGTAGTACACTTTGGAAGGACAAACTCCAAGGCAGAGTACAAAGTAAATGGCAGGATACTTGGTAGTGTGGAGGAGCAGAGGGATCTGGGGGTACTTGTCCACAGACCCCTGAAAGTTGCCTCACAGATAGATAGGGTAGTTAAGACAGCTTATAGGGTGTTAGCTTTCATAAGTCGAGGGATAGAGTTTAAGAGTCGCGAGGTAATGATGCAGCTCTATAAAACTCTGGTTAGGCCACACTTGGAGTACTGTGTCCAGTTCTGGTCACCTCACTATAGGAAGGATGTGGAAGCATTGGAAAGGGTACAGAGGAGATTTACTGATGCCTGATTTAAATGCTGCCTGATTTAGAGAGTATGGATTATGATCAGAGATTAAGGGAGCTAGGGCTTTACTCTTTGGAGAGAAGGAGGATGAGAGGAGACATGATAGAGGTATACAAGATATTAAGAGGAATAGACAGAGTGGACAGCCAGCGCCTCTTCCTCAGGGCACCACTGCTCAATAGAAGAGGACATGGCTTTAAGGTAAGGGGTGGGAAGTTCAAGGGGGAAGGTTTTTGACTCAGAGAGTGGTTGCTGCATGGAATGCACTGCCTGAGTCAGTGGTGGAGGCAGATACACTGGTGAAATTTAAGAGACTACTAGACAGGTATATGGAGGAATTTAAGATGGGGGATTATATTGGAGGCAGGGTTTAAGGGTCAGCACAACATTGTGGGACGAAGGGCCTGTACTGTGCTGTACTATTCTATGTTCTATGTTCTATCTCTGGAATCAACCTGGTGAACCTCCTCTGCACTGCCTCCAAAGCCAGTATATCCTTCCTCAAGTAAGGTGACCAGAACTGCACACAGTACTCCAGGTGGGGTCTCACCAGTACCCTGTACAGTTATAGCATAACCTCCCTGCTCTTAAATTTAATCCCTCTAACAGTGAAGGCCAACATTTCATTTGCCTTCTTGATAGCCTGCTGCACCTGCAAACCAACCTTTTGTGATTCATGCACAAGCACTCCCAAGTCCCTCTGCACAGTAGCATGCTGCAGTCTTTTACCATTTAAATAATCATCTGATCTTCCATTGTCCATCCAAGTTGGATGACCTCGCACTTACCAACATTGTACTCCATCTGCCAGACCCTTGCCCACTCACTTAACCTATCTATATCTCTGTGCAGACTCTCTATATCCTCTGCACAATTTGCTTTTCCACTCAATTTAATGTTATCAGCAAACTTGGATACACTACGCTCGGTCCCCTCTTCCAGATCGTTTATATATATCGTGAACAGTTGTGGGCCCAGCACCGACCCCTGTGGCACACCACTCACCACTGATTGCCAACCAGAGTAACACCCATGTATCCCAACTCTCTGCTTTCTATTGGTTAACCAATCCTCTATCCATGCTAATACATCACCCCTAACTCTATGCATCCTTATCTTATGGATAAGTCTTTTATGTGGCACCTTATCAAACAACTTCTGGAAATCCAAGGAAATAATGTCCATCTGTTCCCCTCTATCCACTGGGCTTGTTAATTCCTCAAAGAACTCCAGTAAGTTTGTCAAACAGGACCTGCCTTTGCTGAATCCATGCTGCATCTGCCTGATGGATGCATTTCTTTCCAAATGCCTCGATATTTGCATGTCTATCTGTTTTAGGATACAAAGACGGCTATTGGGTGACCCCACGGTTGGGCCACAGTGATGATGCAGGTGGACGTGGGTGCTGCAGAATTGTTGGTGTTAAAAACAGTTTACAAGGAGAAATTGCAGCCAGCATCTCACCCCAGAAGGGGCAAGTTGACATTAAAGACTTTCACTGGCGAGGTTGTTCCAGTGAGGGGAGTTGTACATGTTACAGTGGAGATTAACAGAGTAAGAGACTTCCACTGTACGCCACTAACAGCAGTTCTCCAGCACTTCTGGGTCACTTGGAATTGGAGCAGCTCAAATTCAACTGGACAGAAAGTGCACTGGATTGGTGGGAGCACTGGTCAACAAGAGGTATTGAAGAAACAAGCAGAAGCATTCAACAGAGAACTGGGCAGTATAAAAGGAATCACTGTTAAGCCTGACACTGCACCCAAATGCCTGAAGGCAAGACCCTTCCAAACACCCTCAAGCTACAGGTAGAGGCTGAATTGGAAAGACTGGTCCAGAGTAAGGTATTGAAACCAGTGTGCGTAAGAAAATCAGCAACTCCAATGACTTCTGTCCTTAAAAGGGATGGGCCTTCAAGGCTTTGTGGAGACTTCAAGGTAACCATTAACCCAGTTCTTATGGCTGAACAATACCCTCTTCCCCTCACTGATGACCCTTCTGCAGGATTGGTTGGAGGACAGACATTTAGCAATGACTTGTGTGAAGCATGTTTACAGATGCATGTGGAGCCAGAGTCACAGGAACTGCTGTCCATTGCGACTCACAAAGGAATGTTCAGGTACCTAAGGCTTCAATTCGGCATCAGCTTGGCTCCCGCACTTTTTCAGCGAGCAATAGACCAGATCACAGGGGTGTAATGTTATCTGGATGACTCATCACTGGGCATGAGCACTTAGAAAACCTGGTTGCTATACTACAAAGGCTCAGGTGATATGGGCTAAGAGTCTGGAAGGACAAGTCTGCATTCTTTCAACCTTCAATTGAACATTCGGGCCATGTGATCGACAACTCTGGGCTTCACAAGGCACCACCAAAGGTGAAGACAATCGTGGATGCTCCATCATCACAGAATGTAAGTCAATTCAGATCTTTTTTAGGACTACTAACATACTACACAAAATTTGTTTGTAACTTAGCTAGCACTTCACGAGCTTTTAACTAAATCAACGCTTTCGCAGTGAACAGATCACTGTGAAGAGGCTTTTTAAAAGGCCAAAAGAACTTTGTCACAATCTGAAGCACTGACACACTTCAACCTATCATTGCCCACACAGTTGGCCTGCAACAGAGAGTGGGGGCATGCCTTCAAGTGAAGAGCGTCCAATTGCTTTCACACCAAGGACATTAACCGAGGCGGAAAGCCATGATGCCCAGACCAGAATCAGAATCAGAACTGGGTTTATTATCACCAGCATGTGTCATGAAATTTGTTAACTTAGCAGCAGCAGTTCAATAGAAGAAGAAGAAGAAGAAGAAGAAGAAGAAAAAAAAGAAAAATTAATAAATAAATCGATCAATTACAGTATACATATATCAAATAGATTAAAAATTATGCAAAAACAAAAATAATATATACTTAAAAAGTAGTATTCATGGTTCAATGTCCATTTAGGAATTTTGGCAGAGGGGAGGAAGATGTTCCTGAATCGCTGAGTGTGTGCCTTCAGGCTTCTGTACCTCCTACCTGGTCATAACAATGAGACAAGGGCATGCCCTGGGTGCTGGAGGTCCTTAATAATGGACGCTGCCTTTCTGAGACACCGCTCCATGAAGGTGTCCTGGATACTTTGTAGGCCAGTACCCAAAATGGAGCCGACTAAAGTTATGACCCTCTGCAGCTTCTTTTGGTCCTGTGCAGTAGCTCCCCTCCATACCAGATAGTGATGCAGCCTGTCAGAATGCTCTCCACGGTACATCTATAGAAGTTTTTGAGTGTTTTTGTTGACATACCAAATCTCTTCAAGCTCTTAATGAAGTATAGTTGCTGTCTTGCCTTCTTTATAACTGCATTGATATATTGGGACCAGGTTAGATCCTCAGATCTTGACACCCAGGAACTTGAAACTGCTCACTTTCTCCACTTCTGATTCCCCTATGAAGATTGGTATGAGTTCCTTCAACTTACCCTTCCTAAAGTCCACAATCAGCTCTTTCGTCTTACTGACATTGAGTACCAGGTTGTTATTGCAACACCACTCCACTAGCTGGCATATCTCACTCCTGTACGTCCTTTCATCACCACCTGAGATTCTACCAACAATGGTTGTATCATCAGCAAATTTATAGATGGTATTTGAGCCATGCCTAGCCACACAGTTGTGGGTATAGAGAGAGTAGAGCAGTGGGCTAAGCACACACCCCTGAGGTGCACCAGTGTTGATATTCAGTGAGAAGGAGATATTATCACCAATCCACACAGATTGTGGTCTTTTAGTAATGCAGTTGAGGATCCAATGCAAGTAGAGGGAAGTACAGAGGCACAGGTTCTGTAACTTCTTAATTAGGATTGTGGGAATGATGGTGTTAAATGCTGAGTTATAGTCGATGAACAGCATCCTGACATAGGTGTTTGTATTGTCCAGGTGATCTAAGGCTGTGTGAAGAGCTATTGAGATTGCATCTGCTGTTGACCTATTGTGATGATAGGCAAATTGCAGTGGGTCCAGTTTCTTGCTGAGGCAGGAGTTCGGTCTAGTCATGACCAACCTCTCAAAGCATTTCATCACTGTAGGTGTGAGAACTACTGGGCGATAGCAATTAAGGCAGCTCACATTATTCTCCTTAAGCACTGGTATAATTGTTGCCTTTTTGAAGCAAGTGGGAACTTCCACCAGTGACAGAGTGAGCAGAAAGCATTCGCAATTGCCTTTGGAGTTAAGACTTTCCGTCAGCTCCTTTTTGGTCGATGATTTACACTACGGACAGATGATTGTCCCTCGATGTCAATTTTGTCCACTTGCAGGCTGCTAGTCAAGTGCAATGTTGGGCTCTGTACATCAAAATGCAGGAGATCCGAGCACCATGCGAATGCTGATGGACTATCCAGTCTTCCCTTACAGCCCCAGAGCCTCCCCAAAAGAGTTCCTTTGCTTCAAGGAAGCACCGGCAGCTCCACTAACGGTGGCACGGTGCAGACACCCACCTTGTTCTGTCGGAAGTGGCAGACATGATAACACACAAATGGAAAGGACGGCCAACCATAGAACTGTAGCCTGACCCTGCTCAATGGAAGGAGCTCACAGTCCAGTCAGGATGGTTACTGTGAGGCTACCACGTTGTCATTAGCAAAGAAAGTGCTTGGTGAGCACCATGCAGAACATTGTGGCACAGTGCACCTGAATTAAATCACGTGCAGCTACTTCTGGTGGCCGGGACGGGGTGTAACCATTGAAGAGAAGGACAAAGCACGACCACATTGTCAACAAGTGAGAAATGTTCCTCAACCTGCTCCTTCACCTCCACGGGAATGGCCTGAAGAACCGTGGCAGAGGATTCACATCGATTTTGCACGACCTGCAGAAGGCCGCATGTCCTTAGTTGTCGAGGATGCGTACAACAAATGGCCCGCGGTTGTCAGCATGAAGAGAACTACATCAGAAAGATGT
Source organism: Hemitrygon akajei (assembly GCF_048418815.1). NCBI lineage: Eukaryota > Metazoa > Chordata > Chondrichthyes > Myliobatiformes > Dasyatidae > Hemitrygon > Hemitrygon akajei. The sequence continues at coordinate 9,673,018 of NC_133150.1, read as the reverse complement.
ATTGAAGAGCTACATTCCACCTTTCCTCATTTTGGGCTTCTTCAGCAGCTTGTAACTGACAGTGGCCCACAGCTCCTGTCTGAAGTGTTCAAGACATTTATAGAAGCAACCAGTATTCATCACATCAAGTCAGCACCATTTCATCCAGCCACTAATGGCCTTGCTGAATGATTCAAACAAACAATGAAACAAGCCCTCAGGACTTCAGTGGGAAGTGGATCCCTCACCAGTATCTTAGCACTTCCTCGTTCACATATAGCAACACACCCCATGCCACCACCAAAATGGCTCCAGCCACTGCACCGATGAAAAGGTAGCTTCATGCCAGGCCTGTTTAGTGGCTTACCCTCAGCACACAGGGCAGAATAATCCCCAGAGCTATGTCTGTGAAGAGAGGCAGCATCCTCGTTCCTTAGTTTTGAAAAAAATTGTTGCTGTTTGAATTTGATGATTATACCATTGAATGTTAATAGTTCAATGGCTGGTCTGCGTTTGGGAAGGGAGAGAGACCTTTAAAATAAGACGGGGGGTGTTATCTATTAATGTATACTTTGAACCCTATGGGTTGCTGTCAAGCTTCCCTGTCTGTTACGTACTGGACGTAATGTGAGAGGGCATTCTGGGCAGACTTACAAGCAAAATAAAGAGCAGCACATTTGTTCCTCACCTCTCCATCTCTCATGTGCATTATTTATGGCCACCCGGCTTCCCAGTACCACAAACATAACACCAAAATGCCTGACCTACACTTCCCTTCACTGTATTCCATCTATCACTTCTTTGCCCTTTCTCCCAATCTGTCTAAGTCCTTCTTCATCCGCATAACCAGCCTATCACTGCCCAATACTATGCTTTGTATTATCCACAAACTTGGCCACAAATCTACCAATCTTGTCATTATATCATTGTGTGAACTACATATACCTGTCTGGACACGCCCCCTGCTGACTGCTCCTGTGGCTCCTCCCACTGACTGTGGCTCCTCCCACATACCCTGGTATAAAGGCGATTGAGGTCTGAGCCCGGCCTCTCTGTCTCCAGGATGTAGTATGGTGGTCAACCACTGCTTGTTCCTTCTTCCAGTCAATAAAAGCTGATATCTCGCCTTTACGTCTCAGAGAGAGTTATTGATGGTGCATCAATCATTGACATATAATGTGAAAAAATGTGGTCCTAACACTGGCCCATGTGGAATACCACTAGTCTCTGGCACCAATTGGAAAAGATCCCCTTCATTTCCACTCCTTGCCTCCAGTCAGTCAATTGTCTATCCATGCTAGTACCTATACCATCTTGTTGAGCAGCTTCATGTGCGGCACCCTGTTAAAGGCCTTCTGAAAATCCAAGTAACATGAAATGGTGCAGAAGCTTTATTTTATAAAGCCAAGGCACCAGGCAGGTCTGGTGCTGTAACCCAGTCAACATGCCAGTCATCCCAAATGACGAGGTCACTATCATCTCTGACCTTGCAGCTAAATCAAAGACACTGATGATCAAAACAGTTAGGCAACGTGCCTGTAAGTAGCAGCCCAGATTAATTAAGCCCAAGATCATCACTCTTTTCTCTCGAGCACTTTCATAATGGAGTAACTAATCAAAGGATTTACAACCACAATGTCAGGGACAATGGGTAGTCCCTGAAGGAGTTTTACAGAAGTTTCTTAGCAATGTAGGAACGTGAGCTTTCAGTTTGTGAATACTTTCACAATATCTGTCTCAGGGTGATCACCACATTCAGAAAGCTGGGAGTCCTGCCGTTTGTGGTGAACTAGATATACCTGTCTGACTGCTCCTGTGGCTCCTCCCAAGACCCTGCTGACTACCCCTGTGGCTCCTCCCACAGACCCCTGTATAAAGGCGACTGTGGCCTGCTGCTCTCCCTCATTTTCCCCAGGATGTAGTGTTGTTCTTCAGTCAATAAAAGCCGATATCTCACTTCCTAAGTCTCGGCGTGAGTTATTGATGGTGCATCACCGTTGTACCTGATCAGCTGTACGGCAGCGTCTCCTCTGGCCGTGCTTCCCGGGAAATCCAGTCTGGATGCCACGACAGCCAAAGAACAAGGCAATTTCTGTGATCAATCAAAAACAACAGAGTAACACTAACTGGTCACACTGTGGCTGGATTTCAAAACAAGTTAAAAACAAATGCAGCTGTTACAGATCTTTCCTCCACATATAACTCTGCCTTTTGTTAAAAGTTGGCAAGAGATCAGATACATGCTTGTACTGACCTTCCTCTCAAACCATACACTTCAGTCAAAAGTTCTGCCAGCTTCCACAGCCATGGCTCCAACCTCAGAGCAGAATAAGGAGCATATTGCCAAAGGCTTTCATGCTGATGTTTTAACCCATTGATTCCTTCCAGCAAGGAGCTAGGGAAATTACATTGTACTGAAGAAAGTTCTGTAAGAGATATCAATTTTCAGAGAGAATTCTACCATACTACGGGTAGCCAGGGAGTAAGTACATAGCTTCATTTTGATAATAGGCTTGCCCATAAAGCAAGCTAGCATTACTGTCCACAGGGATGTAGGCTCTGCTTTGCAGTGGAGAACAAAGGGATTCGGTTTTCTCACTGTCTGGATGATATATCGGCAATGTATCGTGGCAGGTAATCTAGCAGCCTGCTGTACCAGCTGTGTTTGCAAAGCCATGCAAAGAATGGATGATTACTGAGTGACAATTAAAGGCTCAATGCTTCAACGCCTCCATTTAATATCAGAGAATGTATTCAGTATACAACCTGAAATTCTTACTCATCACAAATATCTGAGAATCAGAAGGGAAACCCAGAGAATGGATGACAGAAAAACGTTTGAACCCCAAAGGCCCCCTCCACCCCAATGCACAAGCAGCAGCAAAGCACCCCCCCCACTTGTTCCAGCAGGAAGCATCAGTGACATAGCAAAGCACCCCGCCCCCCACTTGTTCCAGCAGGATGCATCAGTGACATAGCAAAGCACCCCCCCCCACTTGTTCCAGCAGGATACATCAGTGACATAGCAAAGCACCCCCCCCACTTGTTCCAGCAGGATACATCAGTGACATAGCAAAGCACCCCCCCCCACTTGTTCCAGCAGGAAGCATCAGTGGCATAGCAAAGCACCCCCCCCCCACTTGTTCCAGCAGGATACATCAGTGACATAGCAAAGCACCCCCCCCACTTGTTCCAGCAGGATACATCAGTGACATAGCAAAGCACCCCCCCACTTGTTCCAGCAGGAAGCATCAGTGACATAGCAAAGCACCCCCCCCACTTGTTCCAGCAGGAAGCATCAGTGACATAGCAAAGCACCCCCCCCCCACTTGTTCCAGCAGGAAGCATCAGTGGCATAGCAAAGCACCCCCCCCACTTGTTCCAGCAGGAAGCATCAGTGACATAGCAAAGCACCCCCCCCCCACTTGTTCCAGCAGGATACATCAGTGACATAGCAAAGCACCCCCCCCCCACTTGTTCCAGCAGGATACATCAGTGACATAGCAAAGCACCCCCCCCCCACTTGTTCCAGCAGGATGCATCAGTGACATAGCAAAGCACCCCCCCCCCACTTGTTCCAGCAGGAAGCATCAGTGACATAGCAAAGCACCCCCCCCCCCCCACTTGTTCCAGCAGGATACATCAGTGACATAGCAAAGCACCCCCCCCCCCACTTGTTCCAGCAGGATACATCAGTGACATAGCAAAGCACCCCCCCCCTACTTGTTCCAGCAGGATACATCAGTGACATAGCAAAGCACCCCCCCCACTTGTTCCAGCAGGAAGCATCAGTGACATAGCAAAGCACCCCCCCCCCACTTGTTCCAGCAGGATACATCAGTGACATAGCAAAGCACCCCCCCCCACTTGTTCCAGCAGGATACATCAGTGACATAGCAAAGCACCCCCCCCCCACTTGTTCCAGCAGGATACATCAGTGACATAGCAAAGCACCCCCCCCACTTGTTCCAGCAGGATACATCAGTGACATAGCAAAGCACCCCCCCCACTTGTTCCAGCAGGATGCATCAGTGACATAGCAAAGCACCCCCCCCCCCACTTGTTCCAGCAGGATACATCAGTGACATAGCAAAGCACCCCCCCCACTTGTTCCAGCAGGATGCATCAGTGACATAGCAAAGCACCCCCCCCCACTTGTTCCAGCAGGAAGCATCAGTGACATAGCAAAGCACCCCCCCCCCCACTTGTTCCAGCAGGAAGCATCAGTGACATAGCAAAGCAACCCCCCCCACTTGTTCCAGCAGGATACATCAGTGACATAGCAAAGCACACCCCCCCCCACTTGTTCCAGCAGGAAGCATCAGTGACATAGCAAAGCACCCCCCCCCACTTGTTCCAGCAGGAAGCATCAGTGACATAGCAAAGCACCCCCCCCCCACTTGTTCCAGCAGGATACATCAGTGACATAGCAAAGCACCCCGCCCCCCCCCACTTGTTCCAGCAGGATACATCAGTGACATAGCAAAGCACCCCCCCCCACTTGTTCCAGCAGGATACATCAGTGACATAGCAAAGCACCCCCCCCCCCACTTGTTCCAGCAGGAAGCATCAGTGACATAGCAAAGCACCCCCCCCAGTTGTTCCAGCAGGAAGCATCAGTGACATAGCAAAGCACCCCCCCCCCACTTGTTCCAGCAGGAAGCATCAGTGACATAGCAAAGCACCCCCCCCACTTGTTCCAGCAGGAAGCATCAGTGACATAGCAAAGCACCCCCCCACTTGTTCCAGCAGGAAGCATCAGTGACATAGCAAAGCACCCCCCCCCACTTGTTCCAGCAGGAAGCATCAGTGACATAGCAAAGCACCCCCCCACTTGTTCCAGCAGGAAGCATCAGTGACATAGCAAAGCACCCCCCCCACTTGTTCCAGCAGGAAGCATCAGTGACATAGCAAAGCACCCCCCCCCACTTGTTCCAGCAGGAAGCATCAGTGACATAGCAAAGCACCCCCCCCACTTGTTCCAGCAGGAAGCATCAGTGACATAGCAAAGCACCCCCCCCCCCACTTGTTCCAGCAGGATACATCAGTGACATAGCAAAGCACCCCCCCCCACTTGTTCCAGCAGGAAGCATCAGTGACATAGCAAAGTACCCCCCCCACTTGTTCCAGCAGGAAGCATCAGTGACATAGCAAAGCACCCCCCCCACTTGTTCCAGCAGGATACATCAGTGACATAGCAAAGCACCCCCCCCCCACTTGTTCCAGCAGGAAGCATCAGTGACATAGCAAAGCACCCCCCCCACTTGTTCAGCAGGATACATCAGTGACATAGCAAAGCACCCCCCCCCCCACTTGTTCCAGCAGGAAGCATCAGTGACATAGCAAAGCACCCCCCCCACTTGTTCCAGCAGGAAGCATCAGTGACATAGCAAAGCACCCCCCCCCACTTGTTCCAGCAGGAAGCATCAGTGACATAGCAAAGCACCCCCCCCACTTGTTCCAGCAGGATGCATCAGTGACATAAACAAAGTACCCCCCCCCACTTGTTCCAGCAGGAAGCATCAGTGACATAGCAAGCACCCCCCCCCCCACTTGTTCCAGCAGGAAGCATCAGTGACATAGCAAAGCACCCCCCCCACTTGTTCCAGCAGGATACATCAGTGACATAGCAAAGCACCCCCCCCCCACTTGTTCCAGCAGGATACATCAGTGACATAGCAAAGCACCCCCCCCCACTTGTTCCAGCAGGAAGCATCAGTGACATAGCAAAAGCACCCCCCCCCCACTTGTTCCAGCAGGATACATCAGTGACATAGCAAAGCACCCCCCCCACTTGTTCCAGCAGGATACATCAGTGACATAGCAAAGCACCCCCCCCACTTGTTCCAGCAGGATACATCAGTGACATAGCAAAGCACCCCCCCCCACTTGTTCCAGCAGGAAGCATCAGTGACATAGCAAAGCACCCCCCCCCACTTGTTCCAGCAGGAAGCATCAGTGACATAGCAAAGCACCCCCCCCCCCCCACTTGTTCCAGCAGGATACATCAGTGACATAGCAAAGCACCCCCCCCCACTTGTTCCAGCAGGATACATCAGTGACCATAACAAAGCACCCCCCCCCACTTGTTCCAGCAGGATACATCAGTGACATAGCAAAGCACCCCCCCCCCACTTGTTCCAGCAGGAAGCATCAGTGACATAGCAAAGCACCCCCCCCCCCACTTGTTCCAGCAGGATACATCAGTGACATAACAAAGCACCCCCCCCCCCACTTGTTCCAGCAGGATACATCAGTGACATAGCAAAGCACCCCCCCCCCCACTTGTTCCAGCAGGAAGCATCAGTGACATAGCAAAGCACCCCCCCCCCACTTGTTCCAGCAGGAAGCATCAGTGACATAGCAAAGCACCCCCCCCCCCCACTTGTTCCAGCAGGAAGCATCAGTGACATAGCAAAGCACCCCCCCCACTTGTTCCAGCAGGAAGCATCAGTGACATAGCAAAGCACCCCCCCCCCACTTGTTCCAGCAGGAAGCATCAGTGACATAGCAAAGCACCCCCCCCCCACTTGTTCCAGCAGGAAGCATCAGTGACATAGCAAAGCACCCCCCCCCCACTTGTTCCAGCAGGAAGCATCAGTGACATAGCAAAGCACCCCCCCCCCACTTGTTCCAGCAGGATACATCAGTGACATAGCAAAGCACCCCCCCCACTTGTTCCAGCAGGATACATCAGTGACATAGCAAAGCACCCCCCCCCCCACTTGTTCCAGCAGGATACATCAGTGACATAGCAAAGCACCCCCCCCACTTGTTCCAGCAGGAAGCATCAGTGACATAGCAAAGCACCCCCCCCACTTGTTCCAGCAGGAAGCATCAGTGACATAGCAAAGCACCCCCCCCCCACTTGTTCCAGCAGGAAGCATCAGTGACATAGCAAAGCACCCCCCCCACTTGTTCCAGCAGGAAGCATCAGTGACATAGCAAAGCACCCCCCCCCACTTGTTCCAGCAGGAAGCATCAGTGACATAGCAAAGCACCCCCCCCCCCCACTTGTTCCAGCAGGATACATCAGTGACATAGCAAAGCACCCCCCCCCCACTTGTTCCAGCAGGATACATCAGTGACATAGCAAAGCACCCCCCCCACTTGTTCCAGCAGGAAGCATCAGTGACATAGCAAAGCACCCCCCCCCCACTTGTTCCAGCAGGAAGCATCAGTGACATAGCAAAGCACCCCCCCCCCCCCCACTTGTTCCAGCAGGATACATCAGTGACATAGCAAAGCACCCCCCCCACTTGTTCCAGCAGGGATACATCAGTGACATAGCAAAGCACCCCCCCCCCACTTGTTCCAGCAGGATACATCAGTGACATAGCAAAGCACCCCCCCCCCCACTTGTTCCAGCAGGAAGCATCAGTGACATAGCAAAGCACCCCCCCCCCACTTGTTCCAGCAGGATACATCAGTGACATAGCAAAGCACCCCCCCCACTTGTTCCAGCAGGAAGCATCAGTGACATAGCAAAGCACCCCCCCCCACTTGTTCCAGCAGGATACATCAGTGACATAGCAAAGCACCCCCCCCCCACTTGTTCCAGCAGGATGCATCAGTGACATAGCAAAGCACCCCCCCCACTTGTTCCAGCAGGATACATCAGTGACATAGCAAAGCACCCCCCCCCCCACTTGTTCCAGCAGGAAGCATCAGTGACATAGCAAAGCACCCCCCCCCCCACTTGTTCCAGCAGGATACATCAGTGACATAGCAAAGCACCCCCCCCCCCACTTGTTCCAGCAGGAAGCATCAGTGACATAGCAAAGCACCCCCCCCCACTTGTTCCAGCAGGAAGCATCAGTGACATAGCAAAGCACCCCCCCCCCACTTGTTCCAGCAGGAAGCATCAGTGACATAGCAAAGCACCCCCCCCCACTTGTTCCAGCAGGATGCATCAGTGACATAGCAAAGCACCCCCCCCACTTGTTCCAGCAGGATACATCAGTGACATAGCAAAGCACCCCCCCCCCCCACTTGTTCCAGCAGGAAGCATCAGTGACATAGCAAAGCACCCCCCCCCCACTTGTTCCAGCAGGATACATCAGTGACATAGCAAAGCACCCCCCCCCCCCACTTGTTCCAGCAGGAAGCATCAGTGACATAGCAAAGCACCCCCCCCCACTTGTTCCAGCAGGAAGCATCAGTGACATAGCAAAGCACCCCCCCCCCACTTGTTCCAGCAGGAAGCATCAGTGACATAGCAAAGCACCCCCCCCCCACTTGTTCCAGCAGGATACATCAGTGACATAGCAAAGCACCCCCCCCCCACTTGTTCCAGCAGGAAGCATCAGTGACATAGCAAAGCACCCCCCCCGACTTGTTCCAGCAGGAAGCATCAGTGACATAGCAAAGCACCCCCCCCCACTTGTTCCAGCAGGATGCATCAGTGACATAGCAAAGCACCCCCCCCACTTGTTTCCAGCAGGAAGCATCAGTGACATAGCAAAGCACCCCCCCCCCACTTGTTCCAGCAGGATACATCAGTGACATAGCAAAGCACCCCCCCCCACTTGTTCCAGCAGGAAGCATCAGTGACATAGCAAAGCACCCCCCCCACTTGTTCCAGCAGGAAGCATCAGTGACATAGCAAAGCACCCCCCCCCCCACTTGTTCCAGCAGGATGCATCAGTGATATAGCAAAGCACCCCCCCCCACTTGTTCCAGCAGGATACATCAGTGACATAGCAAAGCACCCCCCCCACTTGTTCCAGCAGGATACATCAGTGACATAGCAAAGCACCCCCCCCCCCCCACTTGTTCCAGCAGGATACATCAGTGACATAGCAAAGCACCCCCCCCCCACTTGTTCCAGCAGGAAGCATCAGTGACATAGCAAAGCACCCCCCCCCCACTTGTTCCAGCAGGAAGCATCAGTGACATAGCAAAGCACCCCCCCCCCACTTGTTCCAGCAGGAAGCATCAGTGACATAGCAAAGCACCCCCCCCCACTTGTTCCAGCAGGAAGCATCAGTGACATAGCAAAGCACCCCGCCCCCCCACTTGTTCCAGCAGGATACATCAGTGACATAGCAAAGCACCCCCCCCCACTTGTTCCAGCAGGAAGCATCAGTGACATAGCAAAGCACCCCCCCACTTGTTCCAGCAGGATACATCAGTGACATAGCAAAGCACCCCCCCCCCCCACTTGTTCCAGCAGGATACATCAGTGACATAGCAAAGCACCCCCCCCCCCCACTTGTTCCAGCAGGAAGCATCAGTGACATAGCAAAGCACCCCCCCACTTGTTCCAGCAGGAAGCATCAGTGACATAGCAAAGCACCCCCCCCCACTTGTTCCAGCAGGAAGCATCAGTGACATAGCAAAGCACCCCCCACTTGTTCCAGCAGGAAGCATCAGTGACATAGCAAAGCACCCCCCCCCCACTTGTTCCAGCAGGATACATCAGTGACATAGCAAAGCACCCCCCCCCACTTGTTCCAGCAGGATACATCAGTGACATAGCAAAGCACCCCCCCCACTTGTTCCAGCAGGATGCATCAGTGACATAGCAAAGCACCCCCCCCACTTGTTCCAGCAGGATACATCAGTGACATAGCAAAGCACCCCCCCCACTTGTTCCAGCAGGATACATCAGTGACATAGCAAAGCACCCCCCCCCACTTGTTCAGCAGGATACATCAGTGACATAGCAAAGCACCCCCCCCCCACCCATTGTTCCAGCAGGAAGCATCAGTGACATAGCAAAGCACCCCCCCCCACTTGTTCCAGCAGGATACATCAGTGACATACCAAAGCACCCCCCCCCACTTGTTCCAGCAGGATACATCAGTGACATAGCAAAGCACCCCCCCCCCCACTTGTTCCAGCAGGATACATCAGTGACATAGCAAAGCACCCCCCCCCACACTTGTTCCAGCAGGAAGCATCAGTGACATAGCAAAGCACCCCCCCCCACTTGTTCCAGCAGGAAGCATCAGTGACATAGCAAAGCACCCCCCCCCACT